>NC_060895.1:26141017-26193517 GCF_014805685.1 Silurus meridionalis
TCACCTCTCTGACTGCTTTTCCCTCGAGCTTAACGCCCAAACATCAAAAACTCATAATGCTAGAAAACATCTTTCATTCTCAAAACCATCCCCTGGGGCCACCCCATCCCACCCCACCCCTCTCCACTCTGCCCCACCCCTGACTTTAATAATAACTCATATCATATCAGATTGTCAGGACAGAGGAGACACATGGACGCGACGCGACACCCCGAGTCCTGTATTTACTGTGTTTAAAAGTTTAAAAATAGAATGTTAAAGTTTACACAAGAAAAAAAGAACATTCCTCATAATGTTTCTAGAAGAAGTCCTCAGTTTCAGAGAGATAAAAAGTTGCGGGTAACAAAATAATCACTTTTCCTGTCCTGTTTCTCAAGAATGGGATTCCTGAAGCTGAGGAATTTTCTGGATTCTTCACACACACACACACACACACACACACACACACACACACACACACAAAGGTGGAGATTTCACGTTTAACGTGATTAGCGCTGCCTCGGGGATTCCCACGCTGGGTGAGTGAGTGTTTGTTGAACCAGAGGAAGACAGGATTCAGTCCCTGTGTGAGTAACACAGTAACGAGCCCCAGTGCTGGAAGGAGACGAGAGACTGCTAATCAGCTCATTAAGCTAACACTGATAACGCCAGGCAGGAGTTTAGTGCGTGTAAGTGCTCCGTACGTAGGGAACCACACTTCAAATGGAGCACAGCCGAGAATCCGAATTGTGTTTAATCCTGCAGTTTAGGGAATAAGTGATTATCAGATTATGAGTACAACTCATTCAGTGGAGAGAGAGAGAGAGAGAGAGAGAGAGAGAGAGAGAGAAATATGGAGGAACCAAAGAAATAGAAAGCATCCCAGGGTCAGTATTCAGACCCTTTTCCAACAACACTTGAAAATCAGCTCATGTGCCTCCCGTTTTTATTGATCGTTGCTGTGATGTTTCTACACCTTGACTGGAGTCTACCTGTGGAACAGTTGATTGAAGACATGATTTGGAAAAACACACACATCTCTAAAGAAGGTCTCACAGCTGACAATGCAGATCAGAGCAAACCAAGCCATGAAATCAAAGGAACTGCTGCAGAGCTCAGAGACAGGATTTTTGTAAGCCACAGATATGGAGAAGGCTACAAAAACATTCTGCTGCACTGGAAGATTCCCAAGAGCACAGTGTGGCACAACCAGGACTCTTTTAAGAGCTGGTGGAGATGGACAAAGTTCCAGAAGGACATGCATCACTGCCAGGCTACACTGATCTGGGCTTTATGGACGAGTGGCTTGACTGAAACTTCTCAGCACAAAATCCATGCAAGCCCACTAAAGGACTCTCAGACTGTGAGGAACAAGATTCTAAGATTTGGCCTCTGTTATAAATGTTATGTCTGGAGGAAGCCAGGTACCCCTCATCACCTGCCCAAAACCATCCCACAGTGAAACATGGTGGAGGCAGCATCATGCTGTGGGTTTTTTTTGCTGCAGCAGCAGCTGAAAGACTGGTCAGAAAGCTGAATAGGGTAAAGTACAGAGATCTCCTCAATAAAAACCTGTTTCACAGCACTCAGGGCCTCAGTCTGGGCAGAAGGTTCACCTTCCTACATGATAAAGAACCTAAACACACAGCCAAGACAACACAGGAGTGAATTAGGAACGATGATTAGGAATGTCCTAGAGTGGCCAGCCAGAGATCTGACCTGAACCTTATTGAACATCTCTGGAGAAACCTGAAAGTAAGTGTCCATGGATGCTCCTCATCCAATATTCTCCAGACAGAAAGGATTTGCCCAGAAGAATGGCAGAAAATCAACTAATCCAGATATGTTAGTAGCTTCAGAACCAAAAAGAGTCGAAACTGTAATTGCTGCCAAAGGAGCATCTAATACTGATTAAAGCATCTGAATACTTATGGACGTGATCGTTCAGTTTTTTTATTTAAAAAATATCGGTTCTCTCTTAACCACACCCACTATATTCATCAGTTTTTCCTAAACCACACCCACAATATTCACATTTACATTTACATTTACATTTGCGGCATTTATCAGACGCTCTTATCCAGAGCGACGTACAAATGTGCTTTGAGTCTTTAGTAATGAATAAAACGGACATCTAGGGGAAGTTCATTCCACCACCTCGAGATGTGTGCGAGATGTGATGAGGTCACTGAGGTAAGATGGTGCTGGTCCATTTTTGGCCTTGTAGGTAAGCATCAGTGTTTTGAATCTGATACGTGCAGCTACTGGAAGCCAGTGAAAGGAGCGCAGCAGTGGAGTGGTGTGGGAGAACTTGGGCTGATTGAACACAAGTCGTGCCGCTGCATTTTGGATCATTTGCAGTGGACGAATAGCGTTCAGGGGAAGACCTGCCAGCAGAGAGCTGCAGTAGACAAGTCTTGAAATGACAAGAGACTGAACAAGCACCTGGGCAGCCTGTGTGGACAGAAATGGTCGAATCCTTCGGGTGTTATAGAGAAGAAATCGACAAGAACGAGCAACATTAGCAACATGTGGGTAGAAGGACAGTTCATTGTCCATAGTTACCCCAAGGTTACAAGCAGTGGCTAAAGGGTAGAGCAGAGAGTCATGAAGTGTTATTTGGAGATCTTGACCTGGAGATGAATCACCTGGGATGACCAGCAGTTCTGTTTTGCTGGGGTTGAGTTTTAGTTGGTGAGCACTCATCTATGAAGATATGTCTGACAAGCATGCTGAGATCCGAGCGGAAGCTGTGGTATCTGATGGAGGGAAAGAAAAGATGAGTTAAGTGTCATCTGCATAGCAGTGATAAGAAAACCCATGTGAGGATATGACTTCACCAATGGAGTGGGTATAGAGGAGAAAAGGAGGGACCAAGTACCGAGCCTTGTGGGACACCAGTGGTGAGTCTGCAGGGCAGATGTGGATCCTCCATGTTACCTGGTATGAGCGACCTTCCAGGTAGGAAGCAAACCATTCCCATGCTGTTCCGCAGATACCAAGGCTCTTGAGGGTTGACAAAAGTGTCTTGTGGTTGACTGTGTCAAATGCTGCTGAAAGGTCCAGGAAGATAAGTACAGATGACAGCTTGGCTGATCGAGCAGCATGCAGTTTCTCAGAAACAGCCAAAAGGGCCGTCTCTGTGGAATGTGCCGCTTTGAACCCAGACTGGTTCGGATCATGGAGGTTGTTCTGTGAGAGACAGACAGACAGTTGGTTAAAAACAGTGCGTTCCAGAGATTTAGAAAGAAAGGAGAGAAGTGATACCGGTCTGTAGTTGTTGATGTCTGATGGATCCAGAGCAGGTTTCTTCAAGATGGGAATGACCCTTGCTTGCTTGAAGGTAGTTGGTACATAGCCAGATGTTAATGACCCATTCTCTTCACCAATTCTTTCTAAACCCCACCCACAATATTCACCAATTCACTCTAAACCCCACCCACAATATTTACCAATTCACTCTAAACCCCACCCACAATATTCACCAGTTCTCTCTAAACTCAACCCACAATATTTACTATTTCTCCCTAAACCACACCCACAATATTTACCAATTCACTCTAAACCCCACCCACAATATTCACCAGTTCTCTTTAAACCACACCCACGATATTCACCAATTCACTCTAAACCCCACCCACAATATTCACCAGTTCTCTCTAAACTCCACCCACAATATTCACCAATTCTCCTGAACCACACCCACAATATTCACCCATTCACTCTAAACCACACCCACAATATTCACCAATTCACTCTAAACCCCATCCACAATATTCACCAGTTCTCTTTAAACCACACCCACAATATTCACCCATTCACTCTAAACCACACCCACAATATTCACCAATTCACTCTAAACCCCACCCACAATATTCACCCATTCACTCTAAACCACACCCACAATATTCACCAGTTCTCTTTAAACCACACCCACAATATCTGAGGGTGATGTCATCATTTCTGTTTTGTCTCATCAAAAATAAAACCCTGCATCATTCTGATGTAAAGAAATCTACTTTGAAATACTTTCTAACGTTTTCATTTATTGTGTATTTTCAGATTCCAAATAGACATGAGTGTAACATCACAACAAACGCCCACACACACACACACACAAAATAGATTCCTGATTTTATCTCTCGACACATCTCACAGCTGTGCTGCAGCGTCGTGTTCTGAAACACAAAAGGAGACGAAGAGAAAGCGACAGCGAGAGAAAACGGCTTGCGCTCTCACTCCATACGCCTGTATCTGGGTCATGATTATGCAGAGTGGGAGAGAAAGGGAGAGATGGAGAGAGTGAGGGAGAGGTGGAGGCGTATTCTCAGCCTGAAAAGAACAGCGGAATAAACTACTCTCCAAAAACACAGAGTAATATCGGATCCGTGATTTCAGCCTCGTCTGGTTTTGTATGATTCCGAAAGTGGCGAGAACAAAGGAGATGTTCATCTGCTCCACATGACTGACACGTCCATTCAGTAACACACAATAAATAAACACACCGTTGTCATGGTTTCACCAAAAAATAAAAAGGGTCCTCATTTTTTACTAAAAAGACAGACAGACAGACAGACAGACAGACTGAAGTGTTACTTGCATGATAATGTTCTGTTCATTGTCCAGGGAACATCATAAACACCATCTAGTCATACTTAAGAAGATAAAGTGAAGCTCTGCAGTGTGATTTCATATCTCTGTGATATCAGATACGCATCTCCAAGTATAGCTTAGTTCACAAACTGCTTTATACACACACACACACACACTAACACAAACAGAGTACCGACTCTGTGCAGCTGGAGATGTTTCTCATCAACATCCTGGAGATCCATGAAATTCCGGAGTAAGATCAGGAGCTTTGAGGATTTGGACTGTAGTTAATATCAACAGTCTGCTACACTGACTCAGGACTACAGTTTGCTCTGATCTCCATCACTGCACCTCAACATCGTTTATCTGTAATAAATGGACATTCAGTGGCACCCAGATGAGGATGAGGTTCCCTCTTGAGTGTGGTTCCTCTCAAGGTTTTTTCCTTCTGCATCTCAGGGAGTTTTTCCTTCACCACAGTCGCCACCGTCTTGTTCATCAGGGACAAACTTACACTTATAAAGAACATCTTCATTTATTTTGAGACAATGTTTATTGTTAAAGCGCAATTTAAAAAAAGAAAATGAACCATCTCACCTGGATTTAGATGTGATGATTATGGAGGCAACATCATCTGATGTATCACTCCATCACTCTCCTTTTGAACAAATATCTCTTACAGAAACTAGAGGTGTCGTTGTTCTGTTGGGAAAGAAAAGATGCTCCCACTAAGTGTAAACCAGATGGACGGCTGCATGTTGCTGCAGAATGCTGTAGTCATCATGTTGGTTAAGTGTCTGCTCAATTCTGACTAAATCGCCAACAATGTCACCAGCAAAGCCCCTTCACACCATGGCACCTGCTCAGCCATGCTTCATAGTGGAAGCCACACATTCAGGAACCGTCCGTCCACCCTCTGTACGTCTAACAAAGACACAATGCTTAGAACCAAACATCTCACATTTACACTCTTCAGACCAAAGGATAGTTTTCCACTGTTATAATGTTCCTGGTGTTTCTTGGTCTAAGTAAGTCTCTTCTGCTTGTTGTTCTTCAGACGTAATTTTTTTTTGCCGCAATTTGACCATGAAGTCCTGACTCACACAGTCTTCTCTGGACAGTGGAAGTTGGAAATATGTTTAACACTTGAACTTTGTGAAGCATTTATGTAAATGAGTTGTTTCTGAGGCTGGAAATTCTAATAAATGTATCCTCTGCAGCAGAGGTAGCTCTTGATCTTCCTTTTCTTGGACAGTCCTTGTGAGAGCCTGTTAAATCATAGAATTGGTTTTGGAGACTGCACTTGGAGATAACTTTACGGAATTTTTACAAACGTCTTTTTAACGGAACAAAGACTTTGCAGGATCCACTGCTCTCTGTTTAACACAAACTTGGCTCAGTCACAATCCCAGACAGCGGATTTCTTCTCTCTGGCTTCAGATTACATCGAGCGGATTGCGTAGCGGAGATATCGGGTAAAATAAAAGCTTCTACATCAACGAACATTGGTGTACAGATGTCACAGTGCAGCCCAAACTTGGAATCACTGTTCATAAAGTGTAAACCGTTTTATTCACCGCAGGCCAACATGAGTGATGCACTGCAAAACCTGGCAAACCAAATATGGAGCAAAAACACCCGGATTCGCTATTTATAATCCTTGGAGACTTTAGCAGAGCAAAACTAACACTTGAACTTCCAAAATACAGACAGCATATTAATTTTCCCACAAGAAAAAAGAACACACTGGATCACTGCTACACCATTCTTAAGGATGCATATGGCAGCCTTGGGGAACTCCGACTGCACATCCAGTGACAAAACTGTAAACTCCTGAATTTTGCAGATGATACAATGCTCATTGGACTGCACCGAGTCTGCATATCAGCAGGAGGTGAAGCGGCTGGTGTTATTGTGCAGTCAGAACAACGTAGAGCTAAACACACTTAAAACTGTGGAGATGATAGTGGACTTTAGGAAACACCCCTCAACACTACTCCCCCTTACAATATCCAACAGCCCTGTGTCATCTGTGGAGACCTTCAAGTTTCTGGGCACTACCATTTCCCAAGCCATGAAAAGGAAGTCCAACATTACCTCGATTCTGAAAAAGGCCCAGCAGAGGATGTATTTTCTACACCAATTAAGGAAGTACAGTCTGCCACAGGAGCTGTTGGTGCAGTTCTACACTGCAGTCATTGAATCTGTCCTGTGATCATCAATCACCATCTGGTTTGGAGCAGCAACAAAACTGGACAGAAACAGACTGCAGAAAACCGTTAAAACAGCAGAAAAATCATTGGTGCTCCTCTGCCCACTCTCCAGGACTTGTACCACATAAGAACCAGAAACCGGGCAGGAAAAATTACTACTCACCCTCCGCACCCTGTACACAACATCTTTCAGCTCCTTCCTTCTGGCAGGTGCTACATAACTCTGTTCACCAAAACTGCCAGACACAGGAACAGTTTCAGCTTCATTAACAACTTACTATAATGATATTCCCTGCTTCATATCTATAAGTGCTGCATCATCAGAACAGTCCACAAAACAGTTTGTGTTATTGTTAGCTGTTGGTGTACTTTGAGTCACCAACAGCTGGAACCAAATTCCTTGCGTGTGTGGAAACATGTGTGAACACATCTGGCAAATAAACCTGATCCTAATTCTGATTCTGAAGTTATAACATTTTGTCACCTTTTACATATTACATCATCGTATATCACATACTTGTCTCTGATTGGTCAGAAGGTGTGTGTTATTTGTGTATAACAGTTCCATGGACCCTGTCTCTATCACAAACAGGTTTTTGATTTGCTCCATATTGGTTTCCATAGTAACAGCTTCCTTGTTACAGGGCAACATAATATACTGATATATGATACATGAGAACTCCAGGTTATAGCTGCTATAGTATAAATGAAAACATACATTTTCTCCTGAATATTAAATCGACCTGTAAATGGGACTGTGGGATGTTGGGTATAGATTCTAGTTGTAGTTGAATTGATTCTACCCCTGTTTTGTGGGCTGTTACACTCCAGGGGTAAACACTGTACTGTGCTGTGTATTCTGCCTCGGATTCGTCCCTCAGCATGGAGTATGCAGTGTGTTAGTCCTCTGATTTATGATCTGGTTCTAAGACCTGCTCTTCAACATGATTTCCTTGTTTAGGAATCCACTGGGTTGGGCAAAATGTTTTACTGCCCAACTCCAAAATGCCCCACTCCATTATACATCTCCTCTATGCCCCCCCCCCATTATAGCCCTCTCCTTTATACCCCACTACTCTATACCCCTCTCTGTTATACCCCACTTCACTATGCCCCCCTCCGTTATACCCCACAACTCTATACCCATCTTTGTTATACCCCACTACTACTACTCTATGTCCCTCTATGTTATACCACTCTCCTCTGCGCCGCCCCCAATTACAGCTGTGTGGATGATGTAAGGCGTCTGAAACACATTCAAATAGAGCAGTATGACTCTTGCTGCACGTTCCTGTGGAGAGGCCTTAGCTCACCTTCACATTCTCTGCACAGGTTCTGGCACGGAGAATACACCGTCGCTGTCAACATCAATGACTACCTGGACGTGTATTGTCCATACTACGAGGACCCACAGCCGTCCAGCCGGATGGAGCGCTACATCCTGTTTATGGTCAACCACGAAGGCTACGCCACCTGCGAACATCGCATGAGGGGTTTTAAACGCTGGGAGTGCAACAGGCCGCAGAACGTTGACGGGCCGCTGCGCTTCTCTGAAAAGTTTCAGCTTTTCACGCCATTCTCACTCGGCTTCGAGTTTCGGCCCGGACACGAGTACTACTACATCTGTAAGTGTCCTGATGCTGACATCAGTGATCTCAACTACTTTCTGTCGGCACTAAGTCAATGTAGCATAAAATATACAATGTTTGATATTTTAGATTAATTCCATTCCCTGTTCATCATATCAGAGCTCCAGATACACGACTCCACTGCACATTCTGTTTCAGAACCTCTCAGAGGATATCAAAAGTTTGCAGACACCTGACCATTAGATTGCTATGTGCCTCTTTTTGAACATCTCATTCCACATTCAGTCCCCATGTGCTGTTATAATTAGCTCCACTCTTCTGGGAAGATGTTCTACTAGATTTTGTGTAGATCTATTCAGCTACAAGGGTGTTAGCAAGTCTCTCCTCTATCTCTCCAGTATCTCAACTGTATCTGTATCTGTCTTTCCTCTTTCTCTCCTGTATCTCTCTAGTATCTCCCATATATCTCTTTCAATATCTCTACTCTATCTCTCCCCTATCTCCCCTGTATCTCTTCTCTATGGCTCCTCTATCTCCCCTGTATCTCTCCTGTTTCTCTTCTTTATGTCTCCAGTATCTCTCCTCTATATCTCCAGTATCTCTCCTGTATCTCTCCTGTCTTTCCTCTATCTCTCCTGTACCTCTCCTCTATCTCTCCTCTATCTTTCCTGTATCTCTCCTCTATGTTTCCTATATCTCTCCTGTATCTCTCCAGCATCTCTCCTGTATCTCTATTCTATATTTCCTCTATCTCTTGTATCTCTCCTGTATCTCCAGTATTTCTCCAGTATCTTTGCAGTATGTCTTTATTATCTCTTCTCTATATCTCCTGTATCTTTCCTTTATCTCTTCTGTATCTCTCAGTATTTCTCTAGTATCTCTCCTGTATTTCTCCTCCATCTTTCCTTTATCTCTCCAGTATCTCTCCTCTATCTCTCCAGTATCTCCCTGTATTTCTTCTGTATCTCTTCTCTATCTCCCTGTATCTCTCCTCTATCTTTCCTTTGTCTCTTATCTATCTCTCCAGTATCTCTCCTCTATCTCTACAGTATCTCTCCTCTATCGCTACAGTATCTCTCCTGTATCTCTTTTTTATCTTTCCTCTATCTCTCCTGTATCTCTCCTGTATATCTTTATTATCTCTATATTATCTCTCCTCTTTCTGTCCAGTATCTCTCCTCTATCTCTTCAGTATCTCTCCTGTTTCTCTCCAGTATCTCTCCAGTATCTTTCCAGTATCTCTCTGATATCTCTCCTGTATCTCTCTAGTGTCACTCTGGCATGCTCCAGTCTTTTAAAATTCAGGTTGCAGTTTCATCGAAGCAACTCAAGCTCCTCAAGGTCACAATCTGATGCAAGAAGTGTGTCATTAAACGCCTGAATAAGAAACAAAGACGGAGATGGATGCAGGAGCTTTCTCGGGTCAGCAGCCAGAAAATCTGGATCTTTAACAGCTTTTTTTTATTCTCCAGTGGAGAATTAAAAAAAACGTGTTTTTACATTTCCCTAGAAAAGTACTGAAAGATTTGATTAGTCTGATTAAAGCAAATTTTAAATAGATTGAAAAAAAATTGCAATTTCAGTGTTGTGCTCGTAAAAAATAGTAACTAGTTACAGTTACTCGTTACTTCATTCAAAAAGTAACTCAGTTACTTTGTTGATTATTTACACCAAAAAGTAATGTGTTACTGTTAAAAGTAACTTTTTATTTTTCCATTAATCCCCTTTTATGCGTTTATGGTCTACAAACACAAAACTGATTTAAACACAGAGTCATTTTTAAACACTATTTTATTAAAGTCAGAGCAGCACAAACTGAACATATCACAAGGATTTCTGAAATAAAGAACAAAACAAGCTGAATAATAGATTCACAATCAAACACTAAAGTGAGCTCTTAAACATGTTCCTTTCACAGCTGAAGTATGAAAACTATCAACAATGTAGAACAGAACACCGGGTTAGCGATAGCTTCTAGCTCCTCAGGCATGGAGTTCCTGGAGGAGCTTCAACAGATTGGAGTTGCTGTTTATCGCAGTAGATACGAGCTTCGAACCAGAAAGACACAGCTTACATTTGACTAAAAAGTTTTTGTCTTTATACTCAACTAAAGTGAAATAATGATCATATTTCCACTTTGAGAAACTCGTCTTGCTCTCGCCTCGACTCGCCATTACTGCCGCACAGACCTGAATAAACAAAGACACGCCCACAGTGCGTCTTCATGTTTACAGTGGTTCATCCACCAATCCTACAGCGCGTCTCTGCTGTAAACAGGTCAGACTGTAGTCTACACTTCAGCCCAAATTCATTCATTTAAACAAGTAATGGGTAACGCACCATACGGTAACGGAGTTACTTTATTTTTAAAAGTAACGCGTTACAGTATTAGTTACTGTTAAAAGTAACGCATTACCGGTAACACGTTACTAGTAACGCGTTACTGCCCAACACTTCTCCTAACACAGATGAGCAATTAAACTTCACTCACTATATCACATCATACACTGGCGGGCCGTGTATTTGGTACCTGGGCCTTTAGTGATGACATACTCCACTTAATCCACATCTTAATACACCACTATCACATCACGATTATAGAAACCATCAATAAAATACAAAAACCACAACATAACGTGGCATTACAGAGAGACATTTCACATATTGAGGTGAAAACCATTTTACTAAAGCAACAAACCCAGTTACACTCCAAACCTCTACACTACAACCACAACTGTGCACCTACAACATCTGGAGCAGTTCACAATCAATATTTGTCTAATAACATGACAAAAACATTAAAAATGTAAATAACATACAACCTACTCACCAGAGATGCAGACTCATAATGTGCAGCGCCCCCCAGAGGCTGTAATCCAGTGGTACCGCTCGTATTCACTGGTCTGGAAGTGGAGAACAAGCGAGCTGCCCTGTGAGGAGAATCTGAAATCTGATTGAAGAAACAGAGCTGTTGGTAATATTCTCTATGGTAAAAGTCCAGCAGTACTGATTCTGAAGGCTCTGTGTAGATTAGATTCACATGGCAGCACATAGAGACTGAAATCTGATTGGACAAAAAATCTAACATCCACATACACGTACTGAAGCAGTGCAGCCGAGAGAAACACTACCACATGAAGAGAAGAAACTGATGGAATAAATTAATAAAATTTTATGAAACAAATATTAGAATTTAGGTTGTAAATGTAGATCAGAGCTTACATTTTCATTTACATTTACATTTACAGCATTTAGCAGACGCCCTTATCCAGATCGACGTACAAAAGTGCTTTGAGTCTCTAGTAATTAATAAATCTACACTGTACACAAAATTACAAACTTAATATAAATATAACTCTTGATTTCTACAAACTTGAAAAGTGCTCATTTAAGTGTTTCAGGAAGAGGTAGGTCTTCAGTCGTCGCTTGAAGGTAGTCAGGGACTCTGCTGTATGGACATCTAGGGGAAGTTCATTCCACCACCTCCACCGCCAGAACAGAGAAGAGCCTTGAAGTGTACTTACCTCTCATTCTGAGAGAAGGTGGTACCAGTGGAGCAGTGCTGGAGGATCTCAGACAGCGTGGTGCAGTGCGAGATGTGATCAGGTCACTGAGGAAAGATAGCGCTGATCCATTTTTAACCTTGTAGGCGAACATCAGGGTTTTGAATCTGATACGTGCAGCTACTGGAAGCCAGTGGAGGAGCAGCAGTGGGGTGATGTGGGAGAACTTGGGCAGATGAACACAAGCCGTGCAGCTGCGTTGTGGATCATTTGCAGTGGACGAATAGCGTTTAGAGGAAGACCTGCCAGCAGAGAGTTGCAGTAGTTCAGTCTTGAAATGACAAGAGACTGAACAAGCACCTGGGCAGCCTGTGTGGACAGAAATGGTCGAATCCTTCGGATGTTATAGAGAAGAAATCGACAAGAACGAGCAACATTAGTGACATGTGGGAAGAAGGACAGGTTATTGTCTATAGTTACCCCAAGGTTACGAGCAGTGGCTGAAGGGGAGAGCAGAGAGTCATGAAGTGTTATTTGGAGATCTTGACCTGGAGATGAATCACCTGGGATGACCAGCAGTTCTGTTTTGCTGGGGTTGAATTTTAGATGGTGAGCACTCATCCATGAAGATATGCCTGACAAGCATGCCGAGATCGGAGCGGAAGCTGTGGTATCTGATGGAGGGAAAGAAAAGATCAGTTGAGTGTCATCTGCATAGCAGTGGTAAGAAAACCCATGTGAGGATATGACTTCACCAATGGAGTGGGTATAGAGGGAGAAAAGGAGGGGACCAAGTACCAAGCCTTGTGGGACACCAGTGGTGAGTCTGCAGGGGGCAGATGTGGATCCCCTCCATGTTACCTGGTATGAGCGACCTTCCAGGTAGGAAGCAAACCATTCCCATGCTGTTCTGTGGATACCAAGGCTCTTGAGGGTTGACAAAAGAGTCTTGTGGTTGACTGTGTCAAATGCTGTTGAAAGGTCCAGAAAGATAAGTACAGATGACAGCTTGGCTGATCGAGCAGCATGCAGTTTTTTTTTAGAAACAGCCAAAAGGGCCGTCTCTGTGGAATGTGCTGTTTTGAACCCAAACACATGAGGTTGTTCTGTGAGAGACAGACAGACAGTTGGTTAAAAACAGTGTGTTCCAGAGATTTTGAAAGAAAGGAGAGAAGTGATACCGGTCTGAGACTGAAAATACCCTTGATTAATCACCTTAAAGAAACAATAAGCACAGACCAACACTCTAGAATCAACTGAGTTAAATAGATAAACAAAGTTAGAATCCTACCTTATCAGAAGAGAGTAGATTCAAGATAGATTCTGAAAGTATTTAGGCCAGCAGAGAAAGATTTGCTGACCCTGACCACCCACCACTGACATCATAACGCACACAATCTTTGAGACTCCGCACACTATATTACATCGTAATGCACATAATCTTTGGAACTATGCCACTATATTACATCACAATGCACATAATCTTTGGAACTCCGCCCACTCTCCCACACTGAATCTCCATAAATGTAATAAATATGAAGTTAAAAAAAAGTATCAAACTCGAATTCTAACAGGAGAAGCTCAGATCTCGTATCTCAGAGCTTCCTGTTTCCACAAATATATTACATTTCAAATCTACAGATCTGATATCCAATCTGTTTCCCTTTAAATCCAATTCACTTTTTACTTGCTGATGTCGGGTCTAATAGCAACCCACACATTAGATAAGCACCATCTCGACTTCTGTACTGTTTGTGTTTAAAACAGTAAAAGAGGAAACACTTGAGTATTTTTTATGGTGACGTGTGTCTGATTGTTTGTCTGATTTATGGTCCGTCCCTGCAGTCAGACTCTCCGGAGGAAATCACTTCACACCCGTGAGAACGTCTGACCTCTTCACAATCAGATCAACAATAAGACTCTAATATTTGTTCCATCTGGGCCAAATTGCTCTGACCTTCTCGAGCCTGGCTGCTGTCATTTAAAACATCCCATCATGCACTTCTTTTTTACAACAGAAGGAAAAAAGAGTGGGATCGGATCTGATCGTCTTTCGCATTTCGCTCTGTCATTCCGCTCACGTCCGAGTATCGACTCAGAGTCATTTATAGTAATAACCATTTTCTCCTTTATTTGGACCCACTGGTGCTGAATACACCACGCTGTGAGGAGGAGGAGGAGGAGGAGGAGGAGAATGATGATGAGGATGAAGATATTTGGCAGGAGATTTTGTTTAGTCAGCTGCTGTTTTACACATTAACAACAAAACACACACATGAAACATTTATATTTACATGAAACACATCACTACTGAATAGGAGAGAGGAGGATGGAGGAGAAAGCTGGAGGATGGGGGAGAAAGCTGGAGGATGGAGGAGAAACATAGCAGATGGAGAAACATAGCAGATGAAGGAGAGAGGAGGATGGAGGAGAAAGGGGTAAAGAAGAGAACGATATAAGAGTTAAGAATGGAGGAGAGAGGGATAAGTGAGAGGAGGATCAGGAGAGAGGGATCAGGAAAGGAAAATAAAAAATGGAGAAACTGAGCAACAGGATAAAAAAAAGAAAAATGTGAGAAAGTGTGAAAATAAAAGAAATGTAACTGTTCAACAGAAGGAAATAAATAAATGTTTAAAACTTTAGATGAAAGAAAGAAAAAGAAAAAAAAAAATCCTCTTTTCCACTGCCATTCATACTCATATTCATACATTTGTACTGTCTTCACTATCGTCATTCATTATTTATACACACACACACACACACACACACACACACACACACACATATACAGTGAGGAAAATAAGTATTTGAACACCCTGCTATTTTGCAAGTTCTCCCACTTAGAAATCATGGAGGGTCTGAAATTGTCATCGTAGGTGCATGTCCACTGTGAGAGACATAATCTAAAAAAAAATCCAGAAATCACAATGTATGATTTTTAACTATTTATTTGTATGATACAGCTGCAAATAAGTATTTGAACACCTGAGAAAGTCAATGTTAATATTTGGTACAGTAGACTTTGTTTGCAATTACAGAGGTCAAACGTTTCCTGTAGTTTTCACCAGGTTTGCACACACTGCAGGAGGGATTTTGGCCTCCTCCACACAGATCTTCTCTAGATCAGTCAGGTTTCTGGCCTGTCGCTGAGAAACACGGAGTTTGAGCTCCTCCAAAGATTCTCTATTGGGTTTAGGTCTGGAGACTGGCTAGGCCATGCCAGAACCTTGATATGCTTCTTACAGAGCCACTCCTTGGTTATCCTGGCTGTGTGCTTGGTCATTGTCATGTTGGAAGACCCAGCCTCGACCCATCTTCAATGCTCTAACTGAGGGAAGGAGGTTGTTCCCAAAATCTCGCAATACATGGCCCCGGTCATCCTCTCCTTAATACAGTGCAGTCGCCCTGTCCCATGTGCAGAAAAACACCCCAAAGCATGATGCTACCACCCCATGCTTCACAGTAGGGATGGTGTTCTTGGGATGGTACTCATCATTCTTCTTCCTCCAAACACGTTTAGTGGAATTATGACCCAAAAGTTCTATTTTGGTCTCATCTGACCACATGACTTTCTCCCATGACTCCTCTGGATCATCCAAATGGTCATTGGCAAACTTAAGACGTGCCTGGACATGTGCTGGTTTAAGCAGGGGAACCTTCCGTGCCATGCATGATTTCAAACCATGGCGTCTTAGTGTATTACCAACAGTAACCTTGGAAGCGGTGGTCCCAGCTCTTTTCAGGTCATTGACCAGCTCCTCCCGTGTAGTTCTGGGCTGATTTCTCACCTTCCTTAGGATCATTGAGACCCCACGAGGTGAGATCTTGCATGGAGCCCCAGTCCGAGAGAGATTGACAGTCATGTTTAGCTTCTTCCATTTTCTAATGATTGCTCCAACAGTGGACCTTTTTCACCAAGCTGCTTGACAATTTCCCGTAGCCCTTTCCAGCCTTGTGGAGGTGTACAATTTTGTCTCTAGTGTCTTTGGACAGCTCTTTGGTCTTGGCCATGTTAGTAGTTGGATTCTTACTGATTGTATGGGGTGGACAGGTGTCTTTATGCAGCTAACGACCTCAAACAGGTGCATCTAATTTAGGATAATAAATGTAGTGGAGGTGGAGATTTTAAAGGCAGACTAACAGGTCTTTGAGGGTCAGAATTCTAGCTGATAGACAGGTGTTCAAATACTTATTTGCAGCTGTATCATACAAATAAATAGTTTAAAAAATCATACATTGTGATTTCTGGATTTTTTTTTTTAGATTATGTCTCTCACAGTGGACATGCACCTACGATGACAATTTCAGACCCCTCCATGATTTCTAAGTGGGAGAACTTGCAAAATAGCAGGGTGTTCAAATACTTATTTTCCTCACTGTATATATATATATATATATATATATATATATATATATATATATATATATATATATATGAATATATATATATATATATATATATATATATATATATATATATATATATATATATAAAAACAGTAAATGAGTGGAAGAAAGTGTAATATGGAGAACAGGAGAGAAGATGTGATCAGACTCCTTCACCCCCACACTCACACATGCAGGTGGAAGCTTAATGGTTCAGGTTGTTTTGGAGCAGTGAAGAATCCAGAAAGTGAAATTAATCCTGAACCACCACGACAACCATTCCACACTCCCAACACCATACAGTTCCATCTGGACTGCGGCTCATAGGAAGCCCTCACTGCTCTTCATCTATCCATTTCCAAGAAATGATTGGTTCTGAAGGTTTGAAATGTTCCTGTAAACTCCTCTGTCCTAAAGAAAACTGTGTTGCAAAGCACTGAAACTGGAGACTTTTTTCTACATCATACAAAATCATCTTACAAGAAGACGTGATTATTATCAGTGGTGTTTGCTGTTTACATCCCTGTAACCAACTTTTAGGATAGAAACCATCACGTATCAGTAACACATTACTGTCAGAGATCTAATCACCAGTTTCTGACCAATCAGAGTGCTGCACTCAGCAGCATGGTGTAATATAAAGTGTTTTGGTGATGTTCTGGTACTGGAACGTGCTGCTGGTGATTGTGATCATTTACTGTGTGTTTCAGCGTCTCCTCACCCCAATCATGCTGGAAAACCCTGTCTGAAGCTGAAGGTTTATGTCAAACCAGCAGGTGAGTTTCTGTCTTAGTTCTCTGCATTAAACACACCACAAAGTTCCCGAGATTACAGTTTAACATCTCAGCTCCACCCCACTCTCTCCCTACTTCTTACCCCTCCCCTCACTCTCTCCCTCCTTCTTACCCCTCCCCACTCTCTCCTCCTTCTTACCCCTCCCCACTCTCTCCCTCCTTCTTACCCCTCCCCTCACTCTCCCCACTCTTTCCCTCCTTCTTACCCCTCCCCACTCTCTCCCCACTCTCTCCCCACTCCCTCCCTCCTTCTTACCCCTCCCCACTCTCTCCCCACTCTCTCCTCCTTCTTACCCCTCCCCACTCTCTCCCTCCTTCTTACCCCTCCCCTCACTCTCTCCCCACTCTCCCTCCTTCTTGCCCCTTCCCCGACTCTCTCCCCACTCTCTCCCTCCTTCTTACCCCTCCCCTCACTCTCTCCCCACTCTCTCCCTCCTTCTACCCCTCCCCACTCTCTCCCCACTCTCTCCCCCACTCCCTCCCCTTCTTACCCCTTCCCCACTCTCCCCACTCTCTCCCTCCTTCTTACCCCTCCCCACTCTCTCCCCACTCTCTCCTCCTTCTTACCCCTCCCCACTCTCTCCCCACTCTCTCCTACTTATTACCCCTCCCCTCACTCTCTCCTCACTCTCTCCCTCCTTCTTACCCCTCCCCACTCTCTCCTCCTTCTTACCCCTCCCCACTCTCTCCCCACTCTCTCCCTACTTCTTACCCCTCCCCTCACTCTCTCCCCACTCTCTCCTCCTTCTTACCCCTCCCCACTCTCTCCCCACTCTCTCCTCCTTCTTACCCCTCCCTCCTCTCTCCCCACTCTCTCCTCCTTCTTACCCCTACCCCACTCTCTTCCCCACTCTCTCCTCCTTCTTACCCCTCCCTCCTCTCTCCCCACTCTCTCCTCCTTCTTACCCCCCACTCTCTCCTGCTTATTACCCCTTCCCCACTCTCTCCCCACTCTCTCCCCACTCTCTCCCCACTCTCTTCCGCCTTCTTACCCCCCACTCTCTCCCCACTCTCTCCTCCTTCTACCCCTCCCCTCACTCCCGCCCCAATCTCTCCTCCTTCTTACCCCCCACTCTCTCCCCACTTTCTCCCCACTCTCTCCCTCACTCTCTCCCCACTCTCCCTCCTTCTTACCCCTCCTCTCACTCTCTCCCCACTCTCCCTCCTTCTTACCCCCTCACTCTCCCCACTCTCTCCTCCTTCTTACACCTCCCCTCACTCTCCCCTCTCTCCCTCATTCTTACCCCTCCCCTCACTCTCTCCCCACTCTCTCCTCCTTCTTACCCCTCCCCACTCTCTCCCCACTCTCCCTCCTTCTTACCCCCTCACTCTCTCCCCACTCTCTCCTCCTTCTTACCCCTCCCCACTCTCTTCCCCACTCTCCCTCCTTCTTACCCCCTCACTCTCTCCCCACTCTCTCCTCCTTCTTACCCCTCCCCACTCTCCCCACTCTCCCCACTCTCTCCTCCCTCTTACCCCCTCACTCTCTCCCCACTCTCTCCTCCTTCTTACCCCCCACTCTTTCCCTCCTTCTTACCCCTCCCCCACTCTCCCCACTCTCTCCATCCTTCTTACCCCCTCACTCTCTCCCCACTCTCCCTCCTTCTTACCCCTCCCCTCACTCTCCCCACTCTCCCCACTCTCTCCCTCCTCTTACCCGCCCCCACTCTCTCCCCACTCTCTCCTCCTTCTTACCCCTCCCCTCACTCTCTCCCCACTCTCTCCTCCATCTTAACCGTCCCCCAACTCTCTCCCCACTCTCTCCTCCTTCTTACCCCTCCCCTCACTCTCTTCCCCACTCTCCCTCCTTCTTACCTTTCCCCCACTCTCTTCCCCACTCTCTTCCTCCTTCCTACCCCTCTCCTCCACTCTCTCCCTCTATCTCCCTCCTTCAGACGGCTCAGCGTTCGAGTCTCCAGAGCCGTTCCTGATTGATGGAGGTCGCAGTAACGAGCTTCACCTGCTCTCCGTGGCTGTGGTGATGATGATGGTGATGGTGTGAATGTAGCACTTGAACTTTTATTCCCTCCTTTTTACCCCTCAGGGAAGCCTTTTTGCCCTTCATCTGCCCCACGTGTGCTGATGAGCACTAAAGCTAAAACACTGGACAGAGCGATGTGGTCTGAGCCTGACAAACATCACAGATTATTATTATTATTATTATTATTAGGATTGTTATTGTTATTGTTATTATTATTATTATTTGGGTCAGAGTTTTGCTTTGATGCATGGACACTAAACACAAAAATGTGGCTTTTTTTTCTTTGCTTTATTCATTACATCTGAGGACGAGTTCCTTGCAGAAGATGTTTCCTGAAATCTCACGTCGCCTCTGAGTGTCCTTTTCTTTCTGACTGATGACACTAAAAGACTTCCTGAGGATTCATTTTAAAGATTTGAGAACCAGCACCTATAAAAACCTAGTTAATGTGCATGTAAAACACTGTGAGATAAAAAAATAAAATAAAATAATAATTCTTACAATATTAATACGAATCTTATATTTTTACTGGTGAACAATCAGAAGGTGCTGAGTCAGCGCTCCAGATGTTGTTCATTTAGAACCAGAAAATGAGGAAATGGCTTTGGTTTCTGTTTAATGTGAAAATCTCCATCCAGATAAAACACACAGGGTTTTTTGGATTATGTTTCAT
Source organism: Silurus meridionalis (assembly GCF_014805685.1). Taxonomy (NCBI): domain Eukaryota; kingdom Metazoa; phylum Chordata; class Actinopteri; order Siluriformes; family Siluridae; genus Silurus; species Silurus meridionalis. The sequence goes on from NC_060895.1 coordinate 26,160,729, forward strand.
GTTATTTTTGTAGCGTTTAAAAGCTTAATTAATTATTTATGTGACGTGGGGAAAGGTTTTCAGTGTCTCGTGTGATGTTGAATCAGCAGCTCTGAGAGAAACTCACTCTCCTTCAGCATCTGTTGGGTTTCATCTGATTCGAAACTCTCACGTTACTGTAGAAGCCTGATGAGTGATTCTGCTTTATGAACTCGTCCCTGTGTTATAAGCAGATGGAGAGAACATTGTGTTTTTCACACTTTCATATCTTTAGAATTTTGAGGACCCTAAGAAGATGGCTCACTTTGTGTTGCCTACTTAGGGAACCTACACAGGGTGTGTAATGATATTTTAGTGTGTGTCATGCGTGTTGAAAATCGTGATCTATCAGCACATACCTTCCTTCAGTACTGTGAAAGTGTTTGATGTATGGAAAAACTGCCGACGCCCCCATACCCACCCAGGGACATGCCCACCTGCTAATCCCCATTAATACCCACCCAGGGACATGCCCACCTGCTAATCCCCATTAATACCCACCCAGGGACATGCCCACCTGCTAATCCCCATTAATACCCACCTATGGACATGCCCACCTGTTAACACCCCCTTAACACCCACCCAGGGACATGCTAACCTTTTAACACCCCCCCTTATTGCCCACCCGGTGCCGCACACCAGTCAATATTCACTCAATATCCCCCCTTCAACATGCCTACCCACCAACACCCCTTAATACGCACCCATGGACATGACCACCTGCTAACCCCCCCTTAATACAGACCCAGTGACGCACAACAGCCAACATTCACTTAATATACACCCGGGGACATTCCCTCCTGCTAACACCCCCTTAATACTCACCCAGGGACACTCCCACCTGCTTATAACCCCTTAATACCCACCCAACAAATTGCCTACCTTCTAATGCCCCCTTAATACCCACCCAGTGACATGCTTACCTACCCACCTCCCCTGAAAATGCATCTGCCTCCCAATGCCCCCTTAATGCCTATCCAGTGACAAATCTTTCTGCTGACAGCAATTAATACCCACCCAGCATTACGCCCATCTGCTGATGCCCCCTTACTACCCACCCAGCATTACGCCCATCTGCTGATGCCCCCTTACTACCCACCCAGCATTACGCCCATCTGCTGATGCCCCCTTAATACCCACCCAGCATTACGCCCATCTGCTGATGCCCCCTTACTACCCACCCAGCATTACGCCCATCTGCTGATGCCCCCTTAATACCCACCCAGTGAAGCACCCACTGTAATTCCCCATGTGTTTCTCATACAAGCCTTTGTAGTCATCTTTCTTTGTGCAAATTGAGAGAGAATGAATAATAAAATCATTTGTCTACAAGGTGGTGTGCTGTGTTACTGAAATACATCTATTTAGATCAACACTTCATTTCATTTTGTAGTTTATGAGAAAAATAAATCAATATTTTACTGGCTACAATCACATTTTATACAAAATACTCATCTCATTACCGCTGTTTCTCTTTCCATAGATTAAAAAAGCTTTTCTAATCATTAGAGATATTACATTTATTCCCATCTTCACAAAAACATTCTGACTTGCTTCTACTCATGGACCATCAGACAGTTCTGACTAAAAAAACAAGTAAACAAATACAGAGGAGTTTTTGCTACAGCGCACAAAGCCGCTATGTTAGCTAGTAGAAATGGAAACAATAACGTATGCTAACTGCAGTAGCTACACAAACAGCTGAAAGATTTGGAAAAGAAAGTGATCAATGTTAGTATGCTAGTGCAGTGTAGCTGATTGAGTTGTTTTGCTAATAAAGCTAAGAAGATGCTAACACTTGTGATAAATGTGTACGCTAATCTCAGCGCTAAGATCATTATATAATACAGTAATAAATACATAAAGCATAATGTAGAACATCTGTAATGACAGTCTGTACTCAATTTTATTTCAAATAAAATACTTTTTCTCTCTCTCACACACACACACACACATTAGGGAATTTTAATAGCCTTCAGGTAATGCCAATCTGATAAAGTTTCTCTCTGTGAGTGTAATGTTACCGAATAAATCAATGATACAAACCACTCCAACTGCTATGAATATATAAATACAAATATAAATAAATAAAGATAAATATAAATGTTGTTTCGGGACACTGTTTACTGTTTACTGTTTACACATTTTGAGCAAAACCACTTATTATTGTAGAATATCTACATTTCATTTGACATTTCATTACTACCTCAGGGCTGCGTCTCAATTTAGCTATAAATGGCATTTGGGGTGTGTGTGTGTGTGTGCGTGTGTGTGTGTGTGTGTGCGTGTGCGTGTGTGTGTAAAGATGAGGGATGGAGGAGAAGCCGAAGGTCCTGCTTGAATATTTAATGTTGTGTAGACAGTGATGAAAAATACATGCATGAGGAAACGGTGCTCCGGCTCCGACTTCTCCAGGTGACATTAAACCAAAAAAATCAGCTGCAGAAACATGTTCCTCTGAGGTGTGTTAGGAATACAAGATCATCCTAATCTCGCATTCAGGTCCATATAAAGATCATTTTCTGTCTACAGCCTGAAACATGTGTGTTTATTAGTTATGATGAGAGCAGGTCTCAGTACAAGGCTGGTATGAAGAACATTCATCGAATAATTGGTTTAATTCAGTCGTCTCATCCGAACAGCTTCCACCAATTTATGACCCATCAGATGTTCTCATTTATACAGAATCTCCTGAAATGTCACAGGCCACAGGGGGCGGCTGCAGCACTCCTCGTTGGCCCGGTCCTGGTCCCTCCATGGCGAAGTCTCCCTGGCTTCATACTGTACCTCTCTTTCAGCACAGGGTTTCAGCACCACTGTTGCAAACTCACTGGTTAAACACTGGAAGAAAGAGAGACATGCAAAAGTTCACCAAGCAGAGCTTTATATATTTACTTTTCTTTTCACGCTTTCCCTTTCCTTTCCTTTCATTTCCTTTCCAGTACTCACACTGAGGATCACTCACAATCTCACGGTTCGGGAAGCCTTTCCATCTTGACATCCGCTGCTGCCCACTCGTTCCCCGGCAGGCCTTTACCTGGCATTTGTCCGAGTGCACCCACCCACACTCAGTCGGGACGAAAATAAATAAAGAAAACTGGTGAACTTTTGCCTGTTTCTCTTTTTCTCAGCATGGAACCAGTGAGTTTACTGCAGTCAGAAATTAAGGATGACCATCTCACAGTTCGTTTACTGCTACAACCTCATCTACTGACCAGCAAAGAAAATGCAACTTGAAAGAATGTATTCGTCGATGCAACATGGTGCTAAAACCTCTTACCACCAGTTATAAAAATTGTTCAGCAATAGTGCATCGTCGAGCTACACCGATCTTCTACTTCTTTCGGCATCTCCCATTAGGGGTCTCCACAGCGGATCATCCGTCTCCATACCCCCCTGTCCTCAACATCTGCCTCTTTCACACCAACTACCTGCATGTCTTCACCACATCCATAAACCTCATCCTTGGTCTTCCTCTTTTCCTCCTTCCTGGTGTCTCCATCCTCAGCATTCTCCTACTGATATACCCCATGTCCCACCTCTGCACATGTCCAAACCATCTCAATCTCACCTCCCTCACTTTGTCTCCAAAACGTACTACATGCCCTGTCCCTCTAATAAACTCATTTCTAATCCTGTCCATCGTCATCACTCCCAACGAACATCTCAACATCTTCAGCTCTGCTACCTCCAGCTCCACCTCCTGTCTTTTACTCAATGCCACTGTCTCTAAACCATACAACATCTCAGTCTCACCACAGTCCTATAAACTTTCCCTTTCACTCTCACAGATACTCTTCTTTTACAAATCACTCCTGCTATCACTCTTCTCCACCCACTCCACCCTGCCTGCACTCTTTTCTTCACTTCTCTAACACACTCACCATTACTCTGCACTGTTGACCCCAGGTACCTGAACTCCTCCACCTTCTCCACCTCTTCTCCCTGCAACCGCACCCCTCCACTGCCCTCCCTCTCATTCACACACATGTACTCTGTCTTACTCCTACTGACTTTCATTCCTCTTCTCTCCAGCGTGTACCTCCACCTCTCCAGGCTCTTCTCAACCTGCTCCCTACTCTCACCACAAATCACAATATCATCCACAAACATCATAGTCCACAGAGACTCCTGTCTGACCTCTTCCTTCAACCTGTCCATCACCACTGCAAACAGGAAAGGGCTCAGAGCCGATCCTTGATGCAGTCCAACCTCCACCTTGAACCAGTCTGTCGTTCCTACTGCACACGTAACCTTTTCCTTCTGACCTTCTCTATATTTCTCCATCAACATTCTCAAAGCAAATAATGCATCTGTGGTGCTCTTCCTCGGCATAAAACCATACTGCTGCTCACAGATGATCAACTCTTCTCTCAGCCTGGCTTTCACTACTCTTTCCCATAACTTCATGGTGTGACTGATGAAGTTTATTCCCCTGTAGTTACTGCAGGTCTGCACATCTCCCTTATTCTTAAAAAATCAGTACCAGCACACTCCTTCTCCATTCCTCAGGCATCTTCTCACCTTTCAGAATCTTGTTAAACAATCTGGTCAAAAACTCCACTGCATCTCTCCTAAACCTCTCCATGCTTCGACCGGTATGTCATCTGGTCCAACTGACTTTCCACTCTTCATCCTTTTAATCGCTGCTCTCACTTCCTCCTTACTAATCCTATCCACTTCCTGCTTCACATCTCCACATCATCCAACCTTCTCTCTCTCTCATTTTCCTCATTCATCAGCTGCTCAAAATACTCCCTCCATCTTCTCAACACACTCTCCTCACTAGTCAACACATTTCCATCTCCATCCTTTATTGCTCTAACTTGCAGTACATCCTTCCCAGCTCGGTTCCTCTGCCTGGCCAATCGCTACAAATCCTTTTCTCCTTCCTCAGTGTCCAACTTCTCCTACAGCTCCTCATATGCCTTTTCCTTGTCTTTCACCACATCCCTCTTCACCTGCTGCTGCATCTCCTTGTTCTCCTGCCTACTTTTCTCATCACTCTGTTTCTGTTTCTCCAACCTCTTTCTCCTTCTGCTCTCCTGCACTTCCTCATTCCACCACCACGTCTCTTTGTCTTCCTTTCTATTTCCAGATGTTACACCAAGTACCTTTCTAACTGTCTCCCCATCAATCCTGCAGTAGTTCCACAATCATCCAGCACCTCTTCAGCACCACCAAGCTCCTGTCTGACCTCTTCCCTGAACCTCCAAAACCATCCTACAGACCACCATCCAATGCTGTCTAGCTACACTGTCCCCCGCTAACACCTTACAGTCTACAATCTCCTTCAGGTTGCATCTCCTACATAGAACATAGTCCACCTGTGTGCACCTTCCTCCACTCTTATACGTCACTCTATGATCCTCCTTCTTCTTAAAATATGTGTTCACCACTACCATTTTCAACCTTTTAGCAAAATCTACCACCCTCTGCCCTTCCACATTCCTCTCCTTAAAACCATACCTACCATCACCTCCTCATCACCTCTGTTCCCTTCACCTACATGCCTATTAAAGTCTGCCCCAATCACCAATTTTTCATTCCTAGGTTCACCTTCTACCACTTCATTGAATTCACTCCAGAATCTTTCCTTCTCCTCCATCTCACAACCCACTTGTGGAGCATAAGCACTGATGACATTTATCATCATCCTTCAACTTCCAGCTTCACGATCATCACCCTATCAGAAACTCTCTTCACCTCCACTACACTCTTACTGTACTCTTCCTTCAGAATCCCCCTACACCATTTCTCTTTCCATCCACACCATGATAGAACAGTTTAAACACCTCCAATGTTCCTGCTCTTACTCCCTTTCCACTTGGTCTCCTGAACACACAACATCTCTACCTTTCTCCTCTCCATCATATCCCTCTCTCCCTTTACCAGTCATAGTAACAACATTTAAAGTACCAACCTGAACCTCCACTCTCCTCCACTTCTCCTCCACTCTCCTCCACTTCTCCTTTCCCTGCTGTCTCTGTAGACGTCTTCCTCCTCTCCTTCTCCTCCTTTAGCCAACATTATAACCACCTGCTTAATATTGTGTTGGTCCCTTTTTTGCTGCTAAAACAGTCGTGACCCGTCGATCATCACCAGCATGAACTTCTTCAGCAGTTTGAGCTACAGGAGCTCGTCTGTTGAATTGGACCACACGGACCAGCCTTCCCTCCCTACGTGTGTCAATGATCCTCGTCCCCCATGACCCTGTTGCCGGTTCACCACTGTTGCTTCTTTGGAGCACTTTTGATTTCTGATTCTGACCACTGCAGACCAGGAACATCCCACAAGAGCTGCAGTTTTGGAGACACTCTGCCTCAGTCGTCTAGACGTCACAATTTGTCAAACTCACTTAAATCCTTACGCTCTGCCATTTTTCCTGCTTCTAACATCAACTTTAAGGACAAAATGTTCACCTGCTGCATAATAAATAAATCCACCCACTAACAGGTGCCATGATGAAGATCATCAGTGTTCTTTACTTCATCACTCATTGTTATGATGTTATGTCTGCTCTGTGTATATCACTAACGCATGCCGATCAGTTGTTTTTCTATACTAACTTGTGTCGTAGTCTACGATTCAATCAATGTCCTTATCATCCAGTCTACCTACGTGTTGTACGTACGGTGGTTAGATCCATACTGCACACTGGGTTTCCTGTAAAATTGCTGAACTCACACAGACAGTAGAAGACACCAGGGTTTGATTTTCTAATGAACTCATTAAGCAACGTTTCATTAAAACTAGCCTCTTCTTAGAGTTTTTCTTTTCTCTTTACTTTTCTGTGAAAATCCTTATCCCAACCACTTTCCATCTCCTTCCACACTATTGAAATGGTACAAATTATACAGAAAATAGGGCTAAATTAAAAAAAAGTTCTAGAGTGAATAAATAAAAGAGTTCTAAAGCGGAGCAAAACTCTTAAGCTGCCATCTTGCTCAGGGTCACGTGACCCCCACCCCAGGTGAACATTTCAATGGAAATCTTTGTCACAGCAAAAAACCCAGCAAAATTTGATACTTAATAAAAGTTTGATGAAATATTATTGTGTTTAAAATTTAAGGGGAAGTTTAGAGCGAACCGGTTCATCTGACAAAATAAAACCATTCAAAGCTCACTGCTTTTTTCTTTATATCTGCTGCCTCTGGAGGAAATTCTACATGCTATCAGCCTCCATTGCGCTGCTGAGGATAGACCATTTCAGCAATGCCAGATGAGAGACATCAGCTTAACAATGTCGAGGAACGTGTTGAGGAACATTAGACACTGGATGCTAAGTTACGTCCTCCTACACAATTCTGACATAACACGTTTTTCCCATGACGGCATTCATCCAGAAGTAAGGTTTCTGATTATAGAGCATCTGTGGGTGGTTTTTCTGTTTCAGCAGTTTTGAGGTGTAGATGTGATTATTGACTTTAATATTACTGACTTCATCTTCATCTCAAAACTGAGAGAAATCTACATGTGGATTTGTGTAAAGCTGCTGTAAAGGATCATGTAGGTTATGTTAGGACTAGATGAACCACATCTGCTCGATTAGCACTGTCTGGAATGGTAAAAAACTTTTTTAAAGCTCTTGCAAAATCTCTGGAGAAACACCAGGTTGCAGTTCTTTCTTTAGATCAGAGGAAAGAAAAGGTCTACTGTACATGTGCAATTCCATTTTATCATCTCGGCAAGAAAGCGCGAGTCAGTTCCCCAGGTGCCTCTGAAGGTCAGAGGTTGTGTTTGGAGACAGGGCGGATTATTTCTGTCGCATCTTCTGTTCTTCATCAGATCATCAGTCATGGGCATGGACATGTGCTCAGAACAAAGCAGTTTATCTCTGCCCTTTAAATATTAGTCACAGAAGGATGCAGTGAATCGTTCGTACAGCAGTAGGAGCCTCAGTTCCTCGTTACGGGACTCAAATAGCCTGCAGAATAACCCTAACTCCCCCCCAATTATGTGACAAGGTGGCAGCAGGTTCGTTTCTATGTATTTTGATGTTCACAATTGCATGTAAATGAGGTTCATTTCTAAAAAGAAGCATCTGTACCTTCATCTCATTACTTCAGTCTTCAGATGTTTCCTAAATTATAACATGATTTTATGGAATCAGCGTATCTTGTCGTACATGACATCTCGTTAAATGTGTACAGATACAGAAAAAACAGGGTGAGGAAGCAGGGAGGGACGCAGCAGAGATCTTTGGTGCTATGAAAATGTTTGGAGACTGATGGTGTAACTGGTGTTCTTCTGACCCACGTGTGTTCCCACAGCTCTCTGCTGTGTTAGAACAAAGAGCAAACGTGAAATTCTGCATGAAATCGGGCAAATCTGCCACAGCGACGTTTGACTTCACGTACCTTTGACATACGGCAACGAGTCGTTCGAGTGGTTTTAAGCGGCACGTGCGCTTCAAAAGCAGAAGAACATCACCGGAAGACGACGAAAGATCAGGAAGACCTTCAACAAGCTCAAACCCCAAAAAATGTTGAAACGGTTCAGCAACTCGTGCATGATGATCATCAGAGAAAAATCCACATGATCTCACTTCCTCACACACCCTACTCACCAGATCCGGCTCCTGCAGACTTCGACCTCTTCCTGAAGATGAAAATCCAGCTCACCGTTTTGACACCGTTGCGGAGATCCGGTGCAAACCGCAAGAAGGTGCTTGAAACTCTTCGAAAAGAAAACTTCCAGAAGACACGTTCCAGAAGAACACTGGGGGTGAAGTTTTACTGTGTAAGGAGACTGTTTTAAAGGTGATCGTGTGGAAACAGAGATAAATAAACTACTTTCTTGTACAAATGTTCAATACTTTTTTCCTCAACACTGGAGTGGAGACATTAAAGAGACGTGCTCAAAAGATAGGAATCCAAAGTCAAGACATTTCCAAGGTAAAAAATCATTCTTTCAGAACTTCAGCATTCTGGTAGTTTGAGGTGAACTACATCTGTTTCACTCCATGTTGGATTGGGTTGATGGCCTTATACAGCTGGTTCCTCTCCAGGTTCCTCCTTATACAACTCAGGGAGCTTTTTCTCACCACCGTCACCTCTGGCTTTCTCATTAGGGATAAATTGATGTAGTTTAAATTTCTACTTTTTAAATGTTATATATTTGATACCAGTCCATTAAAGACCAAGTTCCAGTTGAAAGATTCTTCTGTGTCGGTGTTTCATCATTTGGAGCAATGCTCTGGGTCTTTGTTCTGGTGCTTGAAGAAATTGGCTCACTGTTCACAGTGTATGGCATGGAGCATGGAGATCACACACACACACACACACACACACACACACTGTAAAGTCCACAGACCCTCAGCACTGACTCATTTCACAAACCCAATCCAACTGATTCAGTATAAATATATCAGGATTATTATTTACAGAGAAACAGGACAATCAGATTTATTTGGATTTCTGGTACCATGAGGATTTTTGAGCTTTAAAGTGAAACCTGTTCAGTTCAGTGCAGTGAAACAGGTCAATAACCAGCCTGTGGTCATAGCGCCACCTGGTGTCTGTAGAAGGTCAGACAGAACCCTGTGCTGTAAAAGCTCAAATTGAGAACAAATATCCTTTTCACAGTAAAGTGTTTTTACAAAAGATTAAACATTTATCCTGAGGAATACGCTGGTGGTGACGGTGAAAAGGGAAACCTCCCTGAGATGATTTGAAGGCGAATCCTGGAGAAGAACCAGATTTAAAGGAGACTCAAAAGTATATGGACAGGTACAATGCAAGCACAAGTATAATACTACACAAAAAATCTACTCAAAATAGAAACAGGGGCTCCAACTACAGCAGATATAGCAAAGTCTACAAACTCTTCTGAAATTGGAGGTTTTTTAAACTATAAAGACAGAAATAAATACAATATCAATGTCAGATTTGTTACATCTTTAATGGGATCTTCCAACAAAAACCTCCAGAGAAAAAAAATATATATATTTAATAATTGTGACCATTTTAAATAAACAACTTGAATAATTTACTTGAATGTTTGTTTGTGTTCTACTCAATTCCATAAAGAACCATCAAAGAAACTGTGAGACTTTATTGTTGAAAGGAATGAAACAGGGGCGGGATACCAAATAATATAGAAGTCAATAAATGGACCATGGAACACTGTCACAACTATCTCCAATAAGTGGAGAAAATGTGGCACCACAGAGACTGAACCTCTGTGAACAGTGGAATAAAATTCCAAAGTGGAGGTGTGAAGTTTTAGTATTAGTTAAAAAAGTATTAGTTAGGAGGGGTGTACATACTTATGCACTCAGAGTGTTGTAGGGTTTTGTATTTATAATGTTCCCAATTATTAAATACTTTTTTTTTCTCTGTATTTCTGTTTGTTTACATTAAACATGTAACCAGTCTGACATTTCATAAGAGTGTGGAGACTCTGTTAGAGGTGTTTTGCTGTGTTTGGTTTAGGTGTTTGTTTTGTAAACTATTTTTTTGGATTGTTTAATTATGTTTTGAGGTGTTTGTGGTGTTTGTTTTTAGATGTTAGTTTTGTGTTTTGAGGTGATGTGTGGGGTTTGGATGTATTTTTGGTTGTTTTGTGGTGTTTATGGGTGTTTTATTGGTGTATTCAGATGTTTGTTTTCTGGTTTGTTTGGGTTTTTACATGTTTTGGGTTGTTTTGAAGTGTTTTGCTGTCTTTTCAGGTGTTTCATGGTTTGTTGAGTGTTTGTTTTATGGTATTTTTAAGTGTTTTAAATGGTTTGGGTAGTTTGTAGTGTTTTGAGGTGTTTTATGCATTTTGTTGTGTTTTGGGTTGTTATGTGGGTTTGTTAGCTGTTTAATGGTGTCGAGTGCAAGTATGGGAGTGTTTTAAAGTGTTTTGGAGTGTTTTTAAGTGATTTTGGTTGTTTGTGATTTTTGTGGAGTTTTAAGGTATGTTGAGGTGTTTTGTGGTTTATTTAGGTGGTTTGAGATGTTTAGAGGTGTTTGTGGTGTTTGTTTTTTTAAGGAGCCATAAGAGCAGGATTGTGTTGTAGCTACTGATGATATTTAATCAAATACTTTAATTAGTCTCAAAATTAGATGGAAAAAAATCAATAATTCTGGATGTTTATGTTCGACAAACAACCCGCACTTTTTAAGGTTTCTGTTAAAATATGTATAAAATTTACATTTTTGTTTATCAAGGAGCACTTATGTATATTGTTCCATAATGTACATGCCAAACTACAAACTCTCTAAAGAGACAATATTGAAAGAACCTTGAGAGGAACCAGACTCAGAAAGGAACTCATGGATTGGATGCATGCAAGGCAGCCGGTCCGGACGGCCTGAAGATCACAACCATCACACCAGTGCCCGAGCACTCAGCTGCAGGATGCCTGAATGACTTTTGCCCAGTTACACTCACTCCTACTGTTTTGAAGTGCTTTGAGCAACTGGTTCTGAATCACCTCACTGTGGGTCTACCACCTACACTGGACCCACACCAGTTTGCTTATTGCCTGAACAGATCTACAGAGAATGCAGTTTCCACGGCTCTTTATTCAGGCCTCACCCCCGTGGATAAAAACAACACCTACATCAGAATTCTGTTCATTGACTTTAGTTCTGCGTTCAATACAGTCCTCCCCACTGTACTGATCACTAAGCTCAGTCATGGAGACTCCTGTCTGACCTCGTCCTTCAACCTGTCCATCACCACTGCAAACAGGAAAGGGCTCAGAGCCGATCCTTGATGCAGTCCAACCTCCACCTTGAACCAGTCTGTTGTTCCTACTGCACACTTCACTGCTGTCCTCATACATGTCCTGCACCACCCTCACATACTTCTCTGACACACCAGACTTCCTTATACAATACCACAACTCCTCTCTCCACCCTGTCGTACGCTTTCTCTAAATCCTCAAACACACAACTTCATCTGACCTTCTCTATACTTATCCATCAACATCCTAAAAGCAAATAATGCATCTGTGGTGCTCTTCCTCAGCACGAAACCATACTGTTGCTCACAGATGGTCACCTCTTCTCTCAGCCTGGCTTCCACTACTCTTTCCCATAACTTCATGGTGTAACTGATCAACTTTATTCCCCTGTAGTTACTGCAGATCTGCACATCTCCCTTATTCTTAAAGATTAGTACCAGCACACTCCTTCTCCATTCCTCAGGCATCTTCTCACCTTCACGAATCCTGTTAAACAATCTGGTTAAAAACTCCACTGCCATCTCTCCTAAACATTTCCATGCTCCTGTTTCTCCAACCTCTTTCTCCAGATGCTCTCCTGGACTTCTTCCATCTTACAGTCTCTAATCTCCTTCAGGTTGCATCTCCTACATAGAACATAGACCACCTGTGTGCACCTTTAGATTTTTTGCTTCTCCTCCATCTCACAACCCACTTGTGGAGCATTTGACTCTGTGGTGGCCTCAGCCACCTTTTATGGTGTTGTCTGCTGGTGCAGCAGCATCTCTACTGCAGAAAGGAAGAGACTGGACAAGCTGATCAGGAAGTTCAGCTCAGTCCTGGAGATTCCTCTGGATACTGTACAGGAGGTGGGAGAAGGAGGATGGGAGCTAAACTATCATCATTGCTGGAGACCGTCTCCTGTAGGAAACAGTTTTATCTCTGGGCAGCTCCTTCAGTGACACACTGTTAAATCCTGAGTGTCTGAAGGAGTGATACAGAAGATCTTTTCTCCCTGCTGCTATTAGACTTTACAATCAGAGCTGCTCAGTGAACCAGTCACCAGAATACACACTGTCACTGTTTAACTGCAATAATAATAACAAGGTTTTTAAACAACACGTGCAAAAACAGAAATTTTAAAACAATACGTGCAATATTCCTGTGTGCAACGTCTATTAGCGTAACTACTGACTCGTGGTCTCTTTTTTCTTCTTTTGTATTTATACATTGTGTTGTGTTTATACTGTACACTATATTATGTCTCTATTATTTTATTTATTTGCATTTTCTTTTCTTTGGCTGCTGTAACAGAGACATTATTGCTAAAATTAGAAATATGATGTCGTTACAGGATGCAGAAAAACTAGTAGATGCTTTTGTAACATCTAGATTAGACTACTGTAACGCTTCACTGTCTGGGTGTGCGAGTAAGTGCAGAAATAAGCTTCAGTTAGTTCAGAATGCAGCAGCAAGAGTCCTCACTAGATCTAGAACATATGATCACATCAGCCCTGTTTTAATCATCTACACTGCTCCCAATTACATCTCACACTGATTATAAAATACTACTACTGACGTATAAAGCACTTAACGCTCTCACACTGCAGTATCTGAGTGAACTTCTGTACCAGTATGATCCTCCATGCCTACTTAGATCAAAAGGTGCAGGCTATTTGTTGGTTCCTCAAATAATGAAGACTACAGCAGGGGGCAGATCTTTCTCTTATAAACCCCACAGTTATGGAACAACCTTCCAATCAGTGTTCGGGACTCAGACACAGTCTCAGTGTTCAAGTCGAGGCTGAAAACATATTTATTTAGTCAAGCCTTTTATCAGTAGATTTTTCTTAGGTAAAGGCACAGATCTGGAGGAAGCATGGATATAGAGTGTTTGGTGAACTGGTATATTTGTTCACTCGGGTTTGTTGATGGTGGTGTGGTGGGTCGTCTCTTATCCCAGAGATCCCTCATGTCTGTGTTACCTTCTGGTTCTCCCTTTTAGTTATGCTGCCATAGCGAGTCTTGCCGGAGTCCAAACTGCACAGTGACATTAACTTTCATTCAGCAATAGGGACACTTAATAATCCATATCCTTCTCTTCCCGTCACCCTCTCTCTCTCTCTCTCTCTCTCTCTCTCTCGGTCGAGTTAAACATGCTCCTGAGGTTCCAGTGACCACTGTTCCTGCCCCTCTCCCCTCCGTGGATCTTCACACTTCTGTGCGGCTTGGGATGGTCTCTCATCAACACCTTGGGTGGTTCCATGTAATTCCGGAGTAGAACGGGTGCTTTGAGGATGGATTGGACTGTAGTTGCTCACTCAGTGGACTCAGTGACCTCATCACGTCTCGCACTGCACCACACTGTCTGAGATCCTCCAGCACTGCTCGACTGGTACCACCTTCTCTCAGAATGAGAGGTAGGTACAATTCAAGGCTCTTCTCTGTTCTGGCACCGAGGTGGTGGAATGAACTTCCCCTAGATGTCCGTACAGCAGAGTCCCTGATTATCTTTAAGCGACGACTGAAGACCTACCTCTTCCTGAAATACCTAAATTAGCACTTTCCAAGTTTGTAGAATTCGAGTTATATTTATATTGAGTTTGTATTCTTGCGTACAGTGTAGATTTATTCATTACTAGAGATTTAAAGCACGTTTGTACGTCGCTCTGGATAAGGGCGTCTGCTAAATGCCGCAAATGTAAATGTAAATGTAGTTGGTGTCGGCGGTCTGCTACACTGACTCAGGAATACAGTTTGCTTCTGATCATCATCACTGTACCCTGCAACATTGTATCTGCTTCAAATGGACATTTGGTGCAACCCAGATGAGGATGGGTTCCCTCTTGAGTCTGGTTCCTCTCAAGGTTTCTTCCTTATGCCATCTCGGGGAGTTTTTCCTTGCCACAGTTGCTCATCAGGGACAAACATACTTACAAAGAACATATTTACGTTTAATCACCACATTATCTGTGTAAAGCTGCTTTGAGACAATGTTCATTGTTAAAAGCGCTATACAAATAAAAATGAATTGAAATTGAATTGAATTAAATTTTCCCCACTGTGGGACGAATAAAGGTGGATCTTATCTTAGGCACTGATGACATTTATCATCACCCCTTCAACTTCCAGCTTCATGTTCAAGCCTTAAGAAAGAACAAGGAGCACACGGAGCTGCTGGAAAGGCTGCTGCTCACATTAGTGCAGTCTGATGGCGACTCTGTAGATTTGGGAGATATTTAGTGTAACACACAGTAAACATAAAAACCTTAAATCTCCAGTTTGGAGTGCGCTGATGTTTATGTCTCAACATCACAAACATACTGGGTGAAAATGTAAAAAAAATCAGAGAAAGTATAAATTTGCACCAATAAATGTGTAAAGGTCTTCACAAGTCACTGTCTTAATTTTGGAGGTGAAGCAGGAGTTCAGTTTTCATCTCCAAAGCTGAGATCTGAGAATCACAGCTCCAACATTAGTGAAGATCATTTTGTGATAGAGAAACAACTCTTGGTTCCGTCTCAGTGTCTTGACCTCAGATATCCCCTGTGTGAAAACTCAGAGAATGGGGAACATTTTACCCAAAAATACAAACCCGATTCCAAAAAAGTTGGGACACTGTAAACATTTTTAATAAAAACAGAATGAAATGATGTGAAAGTTTCAAATTTCTATAATTTATTCAGAACACAACAAACCCAGCCATTACTCTTGCACAAGCCAGTGCACTCAGGTCTCAGGCCCGGATAAATGTGGAGGTTTGTGTTAGGAAGGGCATCCAGCGTAAAACATGTACCAAATCAAATATACGGATCACAAATAAGATTTTCATAGCGGATCGGTCGAGGCCCGGGTTACCAACAACCACCACAGGTATCATTAACAACAGGGTACCGGTGGAAATTGGGCTACTGTTGTCTGAAGGAGGAGAAGGAGAGGAGGAAGATGTCTACAGAGACAGCAGGGAAAGGAGAAGTGGAGGAGAGTGGAGGAGAAGTGGAGGAGAGTGGAGGAGAAGTGGAGGAGAGTGGAGGTTCAGGTGGGTACTTTAAATGTTGGTACTATGACTGGTAAAGGGAGAGAGGGAGCTGATATGATGGAGAGGAGAAAGGTAGAGATGTTGTGTGTTCAGGAGACCAAGTGGAAAGGGAGTAAGAGCAGGGACATTGGAGGTGTTTAAACTGTTCTATCATGGTGTGGATGGAAAGAGAAATGGTGTAGGGGATTCTGAAGGAAGAGTACAGTAAGAGTGTAGTGGAGGTGAAGAGAGTTTCTGATAGAGTGATGAACGTGAAGCTGGAAGTTGAAGGCGTGATGATAAATGTCATCAGTGCTTATGCTCCACAAGTGGGCTGTGAGATGCAGGAGAAGAAAAGATTTTGAAGTGAGTTAGATGAAGTGGTAGAAGGAAAACGTAGGAATGAAAAAATGGTGATTGGGGCAGACTTTAATGGGCATGTAGGTGAAGGAACAGAGGTGATGAGGAGGTGATGGTAGGTATGGTTTTAAGGAGAGGAATGTGGAAGGGCAGATGGTGGTAGATTTTGCTAAAAGGATGGAAATGGCAGTGGTGAACACTTATTTTAGGAAGAAGGAGGATCATAGGGTGACGTATAGGAGTGGAGGAAGGTGCACACAGGTGGACTATGTTCTATGTAGGAGATGCAACCTGAAGGAGATTGGAGACTGTAAGGTGTTGGCGGGGGACAGTGTAGCTAGACAGCATCGGATGGTGGTCTGTAGGATGGTTTTGGAGGTGAAGAAGAAGAGGAGGAGAGTGAGGACTGAAAGAAGAATAAGATGGTGGAAACTGAAGGAGGAAGACTGTAGTGTGAGGTTCAGGGAAGAGGTCAGACAGGAGCTCGGTGGTGGTGAAGAGGTGCTGGATGATTGGGGAACTACTGCAGGAGTGATGAGGAGACAGCTAAAAGGTACTTGGTGTAACATCTGGAAATAGAAAGAAAGACAAAGAGACGTGGTGGTGGAATGAGGAAGTGCAGGAGAGCAGAAGGAGAAAGAGGTTGGAGAAACAGAATTAGGATCGACAGAGTGATGAGAAAAGTAGGCAGGAGAACAAGGAGATGCAGCAGCAGATAAAGAGGGATGTGGTGAAACCCAAGGAAAAGACATATGAGGAGCTGTAGGAGAAGCTGGACACTGAGGAAGGAGAAAAGGATTTGTAGCGATTGTCCAGGCAGAGGAACCGAGCTGGGAGGGATGTGCTGCAAGTTAGAGCAATAAAGGATGGAGATGGAAATGTGTTGACTAGTGAGGAGAGTGTGTTGAGAAGATGGAGGGAGTATTTTGAGCAGCTGATGAATAAAGGAAAATGAGAGAGAGAAGGTTGGATGATGTGGAGTTGGTGAAGCAGGAAGTGGATAGGATTAGTAAGGAGGAAGTGAGAGCAGTGATTAAGAGGATGAAGAGTGGAAAGTCAGTTGGACCAGATGACATACCGGTAGAAGCATGGAGATGTTTAGGAGAGATGCAGTGGAGTTTTTAACCAGATTGTTTAACAGGATTTTGGAAGGTGAGAAGATGCCTGAGGAATGGAGAAGGAGTTTGCTGGTACTGATCTTTAATAATAAGGGAGATGTGCAGATCTGCAGTAACTACAGGAAAATAAAGTTGATCAGTCACACCATGAAGTTATTGGAAAGAGTAGTGGCAGCCAGGCTGAGAGAAGAGGTGACCATCTGTGAGCAACAGTATGGTTTCATGGCGAGAAAGAGCACCACAGATGCATTATTTGCTTTGAGAATGTTGATGGAGAAGTATAGAGAAGGTCAGAAGGAGCTGCATTGTGTGTTTGTGGATTTAGAGAAAGCGTACGACAGGGTGGAGAGAGGAGTTGTGGAAGTCTGGTGTGTATGAGAAGTATGTGAGGGTGGTGCAGGACATGTATGAGGACAGTGTGACAGTAGTGAAGTGTGCAGTAGGAACGACAGACTGGTTCAGGGTGAAGGTTGGACTGCATCAAGGATCGGCTCTGAGCCCTTTCCTGTTTGCAGTGGTGATGGACAGGTTGACGGATGAGGTCAGACAGGAGTCTCCCTTTACTATGATGTTTGCAGATGATATTGTGATTTGTGGTGAGAGTAGGGAGCAGGTTGAGAAGAGCCTGGAGAGGTGGAGGTACATGCTGAAGAGAAGGGGAATGAAAGTCAGTAGGAGTAAGACAGAGTACATGTGTGTGAATGAGAGGGAGGGCAGTGGAGGGGTGTGGTTACAGGGAGAAGAGGGGAAGAAGGTGGAGGAGTTCAGGTGTGTTAGTGTGTTAGATAAGTGAAGAAAAGAGTGCAGGCAGGGTGGAGTGGTTGAAGAAGAGTGATAGCAGGAGTGATTTGTGATAGAAGAGTATCTGTGAGAGTGAAAGGGAAAGTTTATAGGACTGTATAACTGAATGTTGTATGGATTAGAGACAGTGGCATTGAGTAAAAGACAGGAGGCGGAGCTGAAGATGTTAAGGTTTTCGTTGGGAGTGACGACGATGGACAGGATTAGAAATAAGTTTATTAGAGGGACAGCACATGTAGGATGTTTTGGTGACAAGGTGAGGGAGGCGAGATTGAGATGGTTTGGACATGTGCAGAGGAGAGACATGAGTTATATTGGTAGAAGAATGCTGAGATGGAGCCACCAGGTAGGAGGAAAAGAGGAAGACCAAGGAGGAGGTTTTATGGATGTGGTGAGGGAAGACATGCAGGTAGTTGGTTTAATAGAGGCAGATGTTGAGGACAGGGGGGTATAGAGACAGATGATCCGCTGTGGCGACCCCTAATGGGAGCAGCCGAAACTGAGAAAATGTCTCATTTTAAGGGAAAAATACGTTGATTTTAAATTTCATGGCATCAACACATCTTAAAAAAGTTGGGACAAGGCCATGTTTCCCACTGTGTGGCGTCCTCTCTTCTTTTTATAACAGTCTGCAAAAGTCTGGGGACTGAGGAAACAAGTTGCTCAAGTTTAGGAATAGGAATGTTCTCCCATTCTTGTCTAATACAGGCTTCTAGTTGCTCAACTGTCTCAGGTATTCTTTGTCGCATCTTCCTCTTTATGATGCACCAAATGTTTTAAATGGGTGAAAGATCTGGACTGCAGGCTGCCATGTCATGATGTTGTAATTGATGCAGTATATGGTCTGGCATTGTCATGTTGGAAAATGCAAGGTCTTCCCTGAAAGAGACGACGTCTGGATGAGTTGTGCTAGAACTTGGATATATCTTTCAGCATTGATAGTGTCTTTCCAGATGTGTAAGCTGCCCATGCCACAGGCACTCATGCAACCCCATACCATCAGAGATGCAGGTTCTGAACTGAGCGCTGAGAACAACTTGGTTTGTCCTTGTCCTCTTTAGTCCGGATGACATGGCGTCCCAGTTTTCCAAAAATAACTATACATTTTGATTCGTCTGACCACAGAACAGTTACCGACAATGTTACCTAACCCATGTTGTGATTTCCATTATAGTAGCATTCCTGTATGTGATGCAGTGGCGTCTAAGGGCCTAAAGATCACAGGCATCCAGTCTGGTTTTCAGGCCTTGACCCTTACACACAGAGATTGTTCCAGATTCTCTGAATCTTTGGATGATATGATGCACTGTAGATGATGAGAACTTCAAACTCTTTGCAGTTTTTCTCTGAGAAACTCCTTTCTGATATTGCTCCACTATTTTTCACCGCAGCATTGAGGGAATTGGTGATCCTCTGCCCATCTGGACTTCTGAGAGACACTGCCACTCTGAGAGGCTTTTTATACCCAATCATGTTGCTAATTGATCTAATAAGTTGCAAATTGCTCCTCCAGCTGTTCCTTATATGTACATTTCACTTTTCCGGCCTCTTATTGCTCCCTGTCCCAACTTTTTTGGAATGTGTAGCGCTCATTAAATCCAAAATGAGACAATATTTGGCATGACATTTCAAAATGTCTCACTTTCAACATTTGATATGTTTTTATATTCTATTGTGAATAAAATATAAGTTTATGAGATTTGTAAATTATTGCATTCCTTTTTTATTCACAATTTGTACAGTGTCCCAACTTTTTCGGAATCGGGTTTGTATAATCTTCCTAGATCTTCACCAGTTTCACTGAGTTTGTTAAAGAGACACTCTAGTTTTAATTTCCTAGCATCAGAATATCACGCACCTGATACCAGATACATCAAAATGTATGGCATACACAGTGCTCAGGATGCATGCCTAGTCCTGTACATGCTCTCCAGCAAAAAATCATCAAACCACCACACATCACTACATTTACATTTACATTTACATTTGCGGCATTTAGCAGCGCCCTTATCCAGAGCGACGTACAAACGTGCTTTAAATCTCTAGTAATGAATAAATCTACACTGTACACAAGATTACAAACTCAATATAACTATAACTCGAATTCTACAAACTTGGAAAGTGCTAATGTAGGTATTTTAGGAAGAGGTAGGTCTTCAGTCGTCGCTTAAAGATAATCAGGGACTCTGCTGTACGGACATCTAGGGGAAGTTCATTCCACCACCTCGGGGCCAGAACAGAGAAGAGCCTTGAATTGTACTTACCTCTCATTCTGAGAGAAGGTGGTACCAGTCAAGCAGTGTTGGAGGATCTCAGACAGCATGGTGCAGTGTGAGATGTGATGAGGTCACTGAGGTAAGATGGTGCTGGTCCATTTTTGGCCTTGTAGGCAAGCATCAGTGTTTTGAATCTGATACGTGCAGCTACTGGAAGCCAGTGAAGAGAGCGCAGCAGTGGGGTGGTGTGGGAGAACTTGGGCAGATTGTACACAAGCCGTGCAGCTGCGTTTTGGATCATTTGCAGTGGACGAATAGCGTTCAGGGGGAGACCTGCCAGCAGAGAACTACTCATCACCACACATCACTACTCATCACCACACATCACTACTCATCACCACACCACTACTCATCACCACACCACTACTCATCACTACTCATCACTACTCATCACTACTCATCACTACTCATCACCACACATCACTACTCATCACCACACATCACCACTCATCACCACACATCACTACGCATCCCTATTTATCCCTACTTATCACTACAAAACACCACTCATAACTACACTTTACCACACATCACTCCTCTCTAGTACACATCACTACTCATCACCACACATCACTACTCATCACCACCACACATCACTACTCATCACCACACATCACTACTCATCATTACTCATCACTACTCATCACTACTCATCACTACTCATCACCACACATCACCACTCATCACCACACATCACTACTCATCACTACTCATCACCACTCATCACTACTCATCACCACACATCACTACTCATCACCACACATCACTACTCATCATTACTCATCACTACTCATCACCACTCATCACCACACATCACTACTCATCACTCATCACCACACATCACTACTCATCATCACACATCACTACTCATCACTACTCATCACTACACATCACGACTCATCACCAAACATCACTACTTATCACCACTCATCACTACTCATCACTCATCACCACTCATCACCACTCATCACCACACATCACTACTCATCACCAGACATCACTACTCATCACCACACATTACTACTCATCACCACACATCACTACTCATCACTACTCATCACCACACATCACCACACATCACTACTCATCACTACTCATCACACACATCACTACTCATCACTACTCATCACCACACATCACTACTCATCACCACACATCACCACACATCACTACTCATCACTACTCATCACCACATCACTACTCATCACTACTCATCACCACACATCACTACTCATCACCACACATCACTACTCATCACTACTCATCACCACACATCACTACTCATCACCACACATCACTACTCATCACCACACATCACTCATCACTACTCATCACTACTCATCACCACACATCTACTCATCACCACATCACTACTCATCACTACTCATCACCACATCACTACTCATCACCACACATCACTCATCACCACACATCACTACTCATCATTACTCATCACTACTCATCACCACTCATCACCACACATCACTACTCATCACTACTCATCACCACATCACTACTCATCATCACATCACTACTCATCACTACTCATCACTACATCACGACTCATCACCAAACATCACTACTTATCACCACTCATCACTACTCATCACTACTCATCACTCATCACCACTCATCACCACACATCACTACTCATCACCAGACATCACTACTCATCACCACACATCTACTCATCACCACATCACTACTCATCACTACTCATCACCACATCACCACACATCACTACTCATCACTACTCATCACCACACATCACTACTCATCACCACACATCACTACTCATCACTACTCATCACCACACATCACTCATCACCACACATCACCACACATCACTACTCATCACTACTCATCACCACACATCACTACTCATCACTCATCACTACTCATCACATCACTACTCATCACCACACATCACTACTCATCACTACACATCACGACTCATCACCAAACATCACTACTTATCACCACTCATCACTACTCATCACCACACATAACTATTTATCAATACACATCACTACTCATCACCACACATCACTACTCATCACCACACATCACTACTCATCACTACTCATCACTACTCATCACCACACATAACTATTTATCAATACACATCACTACATATCACTGCACATTAGTGCTCATCTCTAAACTTTGCTATTTATTTTATTTTATTGCATCACTACATGTCACCCCACATGGTCTTGAGTGATTGAAATCAGATGTGTATCTCACATACGTTTATTTTTACTTCACAGCCCTTGAGTAGAACAACAAGTAGCTCCATCTCCTCCTTATATAGGTCCTTCTTTTTATCCTCCACACTGTCCTGAAACTTCCCCAGCTTCTCTATCATAATGTTGTCCATCATCATCATACTCTCATTCCCCTCCTCCAGACTGTCCTCCATCAACTTCAAATCCTCTTTTAAACAGTGCTTCAGCACATTCACATTTTCCTCTATCCACTTGAAATTGTGCACCAGCTTCTTCTTCACACTGTCCTTTAGCTTCTCCTTCGCACGGTCCTCCTGGTTCTTCGTACTATCTTTCAGGTTCTTTAACCTATCCTCCACGTTCTTCAAACTATCCCTCAGCTCATTCAGTCTGTGCACCTTATTCTCCTGCACACAATATTTGAGCTTCTTTTTCTTCACATTGTCCTCCAGCTTCTTCACACTGGGCTCCAGTTTCTCTTTCACACTGTGCTCCAGTTTCTTTAGAATGTCCTCCGGCTTCTCCTTCACACTGTCCTTCAGCCCCAGAAACCTCTCCTTCTCCTTCATCCCAGAATCCTGAAAATACACACATACAATGATCTCCGTTTTTACCGCAATAAATGAACCTTAAGTCCAAACATTTATCTTCATCTTTCTGCTGGATCCTTTAATTTTGGATCTTCATGAGAATAAAATATTTTTCTTCTACTTCTGCAGTAAGAGACTTTTGATGGAAACTTAAGGGTTCAAGGAGCACAACTAAATTACCATCACCTGGTTCTGATGAACCTCTGTGGGTTGGACCAGAGCTGGTTCTCCATCCAGGTCACAGACAGGGCCTGAATGCACCAAAAATACACATCACCATCATCATCATCATCATCATCGTCATCATCATCAATTATTTCTGCTATGAAGCTCTAGAGCAGAACAATCCCCAATTTTTTCCTTCTTGGCTGGAACACACACCTGAATAGCAGGTCTCATCCTGAACTTTAAAACTTTATATATAGGGACAGAAAGGACTGAGAGGAACTACTGTATATATACGTATATATATATTGGTTAGTTCCTGAGTTCCTGAGTTCCTCTCAGTCCATCTTATTCTTCTTTCTTCTTTCTATTCTTCACCTCCAAAACCATCCTACAGACCACCATCCAATGCTGTCTAGCTACACTGTCCCCTGCCAACACCTTACAGTCTCCAATCTCCTTCAGGTTGCATCTCCTACATAGAACATAGTCCACCTATGTGCACCTTCCTCCACTCTTATACGTCACCCTGTGATCCTCCTTCTTCTTAAAATACGTGTTCACCACTGCCATTTCCATCCTTTTAGCAAAATCTACCACCATCTGCCCTTTCACATTCCTCTCCTTAAAACCATACCTACCATCACCTCCTCATCACCTCTGTTCCCTTCACCTACATGCCCATTAAAGTCTGCACCAATCACCAATCTTTCATTCCTACATTCACCTTCTACCACTTCATCTAATTCACTCCAGAATCTTTCCTTCTCCTCCATCTCACAGCCAACTTGTGGAGCATAAACACTGATGACATTTATCATCATCCCTTCAACTTCCACCTTCACGATCATCACCCTATCAGAAACTCTCTTCACCTCCACTACACTCTTACTGTACTCTTCCTTCAGAATCCCCCCTACACCATTTCTCTTCCCATCCACACCATGATAGAACAGTTTAAACACCTCCAATGTTCCTGCTCTTACTCCCTTTCCACTTGGTCTCCTGAACACACAGCATATCTACCTTTCTCCTCTCCATCATATCAGCTACCTCTCTCCCTTTACCCGTCATAGTACCAACATTTAAAGTACCAACCTGAACCTCCACTCTCCTCCACTTCTCCTCCACTCTCCTCCACTTCTCCTCCACTCTCCTCCAGTCTCTGTACACGTCTTCCTGTTGGTTCCTACCCTGTTGTTAACGATACCTGTGGTGGTTGTTGGTAACCCGGGCCTCGACCAATCCGCTATGAAATTTTGATTTGTGATCCGCATATTTGATTTGGTACATGTTTTATGCTGGATGTCCTTCATAACCTCCACATTTACCTGGGCCTGAGACCTGCACTAAGAGTGACCTGGCTTGTGCAACACTAATGGCTGGGTTGATTCACCCTGAAGATAACAGGCAGAAATGTGGAGATTTGTGGACAAAAATTCAAGATGGCGGAGGTCCAATGATGGTGGCACTAGAACCCAGTTAACTTTGGTCAAAATGTTCGTCAGATCCTTCACAATCACGGTTAAAAATTATTACAATTTTTTAACAGTTAATTATCTAAGCTGCTGTAGACACCAGATCCAGAAGAACAACAGTAGAGTCTGTGCCTGCTGGATCCAGTGTGGGATCAATATTATTCAAATATCCATGTATAATAATAATAATAATAATAATAATAATAATAATAACAACACCACTGTACACCAACATTTGTTCTTTATTATAATTGAAAGATCTGCTGATTATAAACTACAGAAAACTCCAGATGTGTTCCAGAGCATTTACACTTTAATTGTTCAGAAAATAATCAAGGTGATGGAGCGAGGAGGAGGAGCAGAGTGTGTGTGTGTGTGTGTGTGTGAGGTATCTGATACTCCAGAAATGAACTGAAACACATCATGAAGATATAAAAGGTGCAGACAGAAGAGGAGAACAGGAACATCTCCAGCTGTTACAGCGTTACTGTAGGAACTCCACACTGAAACGTGTTCAATGTTTATAAATCTCGTGTATTCTTTAAATTCTGAAGTGCTGCTGTTGGGGGACGGAGCTCCAGATCTTCACACTGGACCTTCTCACTGTTTGTATTTGCCAATAAGTTCTCGAGATATGATGAGCCTCTGGATCTGAGCAGTGCCTTCATAAATCTGAGGAGAACAACAAGGAATTTGTAAAGTGTGTGTGTGTGTGTGTGTGTGTATGATATCAGCAGGAAATCAGAAGGCAGTGAGGTGGTGAAAAGTGAGGTGTTGCTCTGGAAGGTTCTTGACAGACCTGGTAGATCTTGGCGTCTCTCATCAGTTTCTCCACAGGATATTCACTGTTGAATCCGTTTCCTCCGAACACCTGCACTGCGTCACACGCCACCTGATTAGCGATGTCTCCAGCGTAGGCCTTAGCAATGGAGGCGTAGTAGGTGTTCCTCCTGCCCTCGTCCACTTCCCACGCTGCTCTCTGATAGGCCAGCCGAGCTAGCTCCACCTTCATCGCCATCTCAGCCAGCATGAAGGATACAGCCTGGTGCTGCAGCCAAGGGAACAGCCAACAATTACAAACATGGCTTCTTCCTCATCTTCCTCCTCCTCCACACCACCCTCTTCCTCCTGCTCCTCCACACCATCTTCCTCCTCCTCCACACCACCCTCTTCCTCCTGCTCCTCCACACCCTCTTCCTTCTCCTCCACACCACCCTCTTCCTCCTGCTCCTCCACACCTCTTCCTTCTCCTCCACACCCTCTTCCTTCTCCTCCACACCCTCTTCCTCTTCCTCTTCCTCCACACCATATTCCTCCTCCTCCACACCCTCTTCCTCCTGCTCCTCCACACCCTCTTCCTTCTCCTCCATACCCTCTTCCTTCTCCTCCACACCCTCTTCCTCTTCCTCTTCCTCCACACCATATTCCTCCTCCTCCACACCCTCTTCCTCCTGCTCCTCCACACCATCTTCCTCCTCCTACTCCACACCCTCTTCCTCCTCCTCCACCATCTTCCTCCTCCTCCTCCTCCTCCACACCCTCTTCCTCCTCCTCCACCACCCTCTTCCTCCTGCTCCTCCACACCTCTTCCTCCTCCTCCACCACCCTCTTCCTCCTGCTCCTCCACACCCTCTTCCTCCTCCTCCACACCATCTTCCTCCTCCTCCACACCATCTTCCTCCTCCTCCTCCACCCTCTTCCTCCTCCTCACCCTCTTCCTCCTCCTCCACACCATCTTCCTCCTCCTCCACCACCCTCTTCCTCCTCCTCCTCCACACCATCTTCCTCCTCCTCCTCCACACCACCCTCTTCCTCCTCCTCCACACCCTCTTCCTTCCTTCCTTCTCCACACCCTCTTCCTCCTGCTCCTCCACCCTCTTCCTCCTGCTCCTCCACCCTCTTCCTTCTCCTCCATACCCTCTTCCTTCTCCTCCACCCTCTTCCTCCTGCTCCTCCACACCCTCTTCCTTCTCCTCCATACCCTCTTCCTTCTCCTCCACACCTCTTCCTCCTCCACACCATCTTCCTCCTCCTCCACACCTCTTCCTCCTGCTCCTCCACACCCTCTTCCTTCTCCTCCATACCCTCTTCCTTCTCCTCCACACCTCTTCCTCTTCCTCTTCCTCCACACCATATTCCTCCTCCTCCACACCCTCTTCCTCCTGCTCCTCCACACCATCTTCCTCCTCCTACTCCACACCCTCTTCCTCCTCCTCCTCCACACCCTCTTCCTTCCTTCCTTCTCGACAGCCTCTTCCTCCTCCTCCACACCACCCTCTTCCTCCTGCTCCTCCACACCCTCTTCCTTCCTCCTCCACACCATCTTCCTCCTCCTCCACACCATCTTCCTCCTCCTCCACACCACCCTCTTCCTCCTCCTCACCCTCTTCCTCCTCCTCACCCTCTTCCTCCTCCTCCACACCATCTTCCTCCTCCTCCACACCACCCTCTTCCTCCTCCTCCACACCATCTTCCTCCTCCTCCTCCACACCACCCTCTTCCTCCTCCTCCACACCACCTCTTCCTCCTCCTCCACACCCTCTTCCTTCCTTCCTTCTCCACACCCTCTTCCTCCTGCTCCTCCACCCTCTTCCTCCTGCTCCTCCACACCACCCTCTTCCTCCTGCTCCTCCACACCACCCTCTTCCTCCTGCTCCTCCACACCATCTTCCTCCTACTCCACACCACCCTCTTCCTCCTGCTCCTCCACACCCTCTTCCTCTTCCTCCACACCTCTTCCTCTACCTCCACACCCTCTTCCTTCCTCCTCCACACCATCTTCCTCCTCCTCCACCCCTCTCCTCGACCTGCACCACCCCACTCTTCTTCCTCACATTTACAGAAGGTTCAGTACCTCAGCAATAAAGCGACCAAAAGTTTTTCTCTCTAATGAATATTTCATCGCTTCATCCAGTGCCCTCTGTGCGAGACCAGTCGCTCCTGCAGCAACCTGGAACACACACACACACACACACACACACACACACACACACACACACATATAAATATATATATTTATATAAAGTGTAGAATAACGTTACTATTCTGTAAAGATCAGCAGATACTCATAGCTGGAACTTTTGATGCACTTAAACCCCTACAGGAAGTGTTCACTTATAGAAGAACAATGCTGGAGATAAAAGTGTACATCAAACACACTCCAGATCCTGTGCAAGAAACATTCATCTGAACGCAGGAAGCCTTACAGGAGGGCGTGTTTTGTCAAAGGCTCCCATAGCAATTTTAAACCCCGCCCCCTCTCCGATCAGCACGTTCTCCTTAGGGATCCTGACATCCTCGAAGGTGATGCCGCGAGTGTCTGAGCACCTCTGCCCCATATTCATCTCCTGCACACAGAAAAAACACCACCATGCAGAGAACAAACACTCAACTCATTCACATCTTCAAGATAGCAAAGCAACTCGTTCACGGCAGGTCACACCCAGCTCAACTTTACACCCTGCTAGCCCCACCCACCAGCTCACCTTTACACCCTGCTAGCCCCACCCACCAGCTCACCTTTACACCCTGCTAGCCCCACCCACCAACTCACCTTTACACCCTGCTAGCCCCACCCACCAGCTCACCTTTACACCCTGCTAGCCCCACCCACCAACTCACCTTTACACCCTGCTAGCCCCACCCACCAGCTCACCTTTACACCCTGCTAGCCCCACCCACCAGCTCACCTTTACACCCTGCTAGCCCCACCCACCAGCTCACCTTACACCCTGCTAGCCCCACCCACCAGCTCACCCCACCCACCAGCTCACCTTTACACCCAGCTAGCCCCACCCACTGGACACTGAACTTAGGAGACCCAAAACATGTTCCAGCATGACAATGTCTTATGCACAAAGCTGCTTTCCAGATGGGTTGGAGATGTGAAGATCTCCTGCCTATTAAACACCTTTAGGATGAATGTGAACGCTGACTAAATGTGGAATGGGATGTTCAAAAAGAAGCACAGACCAATCTCATGGTCAGGTGTCCACATTCTTTTGGCCGTGGTGTGTATTATTAGAAGGTAGCTCCAGGCTAAACTCTGATACACTGTGAATGCCCTCAGTGATGTGTGATGATACGGTGATCTATTTATACACAGCAGGTCACATCCAGGGAATGAAAATTCTCACCTTCCTGCCGATTTGAACTCCTGGTGTGTCTGCGTCCACGATAAAGCCTGTGAAAGCTTTACTGGCCGGGCATTTAGGGTCAGGGTTAGTACGCGTCAACAGGAAATACCTGCGCGCACACACACACACACACACACACACACACACACGGTAGAAAAACAGGTAGAAAAACAGCCCCAGAACATTAAAGAGTCACCACTGTTCAACTGGACATGAGGAACCTTCACACATGGCTTGCTGTCTGTGTGCACAAATACCAAGAAGTGTGCCAAAAAGCTCTATTTTGGTTTCATCTGACCATAGAACCAGATCCCTTCTGAAGCTCCAGTAGTGTCTGGGAAACTGAAGATGCTGGAATTAGGTTTTGGATGAGAGTAGAAGCTTTTTTTCTCTAACCATTCCAAACAGATGGTGGTGATGTCGGTGATAATCTCCTGCAGTTTTAGAGAATTTCTGACCCCAACACATGACTCCAGCTCTGATCTACTGAAATGTGGGTTTTTTACAGCCTTCATCACTCATATTTACCAAGTGTGCAAAATTATTTAAAGGCACCGCAGGAAAAAAATGAACATGACTTTTATATTAGACTGAAAACCCTTCACACGTCTACTGCAAAACACAGGAATTAAAAACAAACCATTTTATAGAGCAGAATCGAAACTCTTCACTAGATCAGAAGTTATTCCCACACCTCTAAATCACAGAATCACTCAAATCATTCAATCACTCAAATCATTCAATCACAATCACTCAAATCATTCAATCACTCAAATCATTCAATCACAATCACTCAAATCATTCAATCACTCAAATCATTCAATCACTCAAATCATTCAATCACTCAAATCATTCAATCACTCAAATCATTCAATCACAATCACTCAAATCATTCAATCACTCAAATCACCTGAGTCACCGAATCACTTAATTCACCCAAACCACAGGAATCAGTCAATCACATGAATAAATGAATTCAGGTCCCGAGTGAATGAACACACCAGTTTGCTTTTCCACCGTTGGTGATCCACATCTTCTGTCCATTGACGATATACTCGTCTCCTTTCTTCTCAGCACGAGTCTTTATTCCTGCCACATCAGATCCTGCACCGGGTTCAGTTACACAATACGCCTTTCACACACACACACACACACACACACACACACACACACACACACACACACACACACACACACACACACACACACACACACACACACACATTATGTTTTGCATATTTATACACACAGTGTGAGCTCGGTACTCGTGGGTTTGGTTCTGTGACCGCTCGCGTGCATTTTGACATTATTTTGTGTTTCCTTTTTCAAGGGCAATTGCACTGTACTGTAAACTCAGCATAAATTGTGAATTACTTGTTATAAATGGTTTATTAATTACTTTAAAGAAAAATTATAATAAAATAGGTT
Organism: Silurus meridionalis; assembly: GCF_014805685.1. NCBI lineage: Eukaryota > Metazoa > Chordata > Actinopteri > Siluriformes > Siluridae > Silurus > Silurus meridionalis. The sequence goes on from NC_060895.1 coordinate 26,191,001, forward strand.
TTTAAACATTTTTATGTAATTTATTAGTACAAACTGTTTTAAAATGTTACTTGTGAGTTACTCTCAGTCCAGTTCCAAATAAACAGTCATGAAATATCGAGGTTCCACTCTGTATATACAGTGTAATATATATATATATATATATATATAAGAAGAATAAATAAGCAGTAATAAAATATGAATATTCATATGTAACACACAGGACAGTAAATACTTACACACATTAGCGGCTCCTCAGTCATTCTGCCCAAATATTTCTGCTTCTGCTCCTCGTTCCCGGCGATAATGACGGGCATTTGCTGTGAGAACAGAAATATATCTAATTTAAACTCGTCTCAGACAAATACCCTGGAACATTTATAAAACATGAGGATTTAACCCAAGCGCAGAAGTTAATTTATTCATAGAGGAAAAAACAGACAATCTACAGGTCCTGGGGGAGGAGCCTGGTAGACATGGGTGGAATGAGGGGGTGTGGCCTAAATAAATCACACCCAGATCTGCTAAAAACATGGCTAATCTTAACTGCCTTTATTCACGATGGTCCTGAACTCTTATTATGAGGGGAATAAAGATGAGCTCACGCCGAGAGAGTTGGCCTCGATGGCGGTCTGAACCCCACTGCAGCCGTACGCCAGCTCCTCGGTGATCAGACACGCATCAAAGCTGGACAAGCCCAGACCTCCTGTACACCAACACCAGAGTCATCACTGCATACCTACGTGCGTGTCTGTGTGTGTGTGTGTGTGTGTGTGTGTGTGTGTGTGTGTGAGACAGAGAGAGAACTTACCACAGCTTTCAGGAATGTGAGAGTTCATCAGGCCGAGTTCCCATGCTCTCCTGATCAGAGGAACCGGATACTGCACAGAAAACCACAATGTTTAGAAGCAGATACAGAAGTGTGTGTGTGTGTGTGTGTGTGTGTGTGTGTGTGTGTGTGTATTAGAGGTGTAAATTAAAGGTACACAAAATCTAGGGTTTGGTACCCCCGCTCACGGTTTGGTTCAATTTCGGTTACAGGGAAGAAATGCAAAACATAAAATTGCTTGTCATTTTTTTTTTTTTATTGTATTTTATTCTTCTTCTTTCAGCTGCTCCCATTAGGGGTCTCCACAGTGGATCATCTGTCTCCATACCCCCCTGTCCTCTACATCTGCCTCTTTATACCAACTACCTACAGGTCTTCCCTCAACACATCCATAAACCTCCTCCTTGTTCTTCCTCTTTTCCGCCACCTCTCCAGAATCTTCCCCACCTGCTCCCTACTCTCACCACAAATCACAAACAGGAAAGGGCCCAGGGCCGATCCTTGATGCAGACCAACCTTTACCCTGAACCAGTCTGTCGTTCCTACTGCACACTTCACTGCCGTCACACTGTCCTCATACATGTCCTGCACCACCCTCACATACTTCTCTGACACACCAGACTTCCTAATACAATACCACAACACCTCTCTCCACCCTGTCGTACGCTTTCTCTAAATCCACAAACACACAATGCAGCTCCTTCTGTCCTTCTCTATACTTCTCCATCAACATTCTCAAAGCAAATAATGCGTCTGTGGTGCTCTTCCTCGGCATGAAACCATACTGCTGCTCACAGATGGTCACCTCTTCTCTCAGCCTGGCTTCCACTACTCTTTCCCATAACTTCATGGTGTGACTGATCAACTTAATTCCCCTGTAGTTACTGCAGGTCTGCACATCTCCTTTATTCTTAAAGATCAGTACCAGCACACTCCTTCTCCATTCCTCAGGCATCTACTCACCTTCCAAAATTCTGTTAAACAATCTGGTTAAAAACTCCACTGCATCTCTCCTAAACATCTCCATGCTTCTACCTGTATGTCATCTGGTCCAACCGACTTTCCACTCTTCATCCTCTTAATCTCTGCTCTCCTAAAGACCATCACCTCCTCATCACCTTTCTTCCTTTCACCTACATGCCCATTAAAGTCTGTTTATTATTAACATTTGTAAATATCAACACTTTTCTTTTGTTAGTAAACAATTCTGCTTGGTTTAAATAAAAAAAGTGAATAAATCAAACTAATGCAATAGACTTTATTATACTTTATTATTATATTTGAGTAAATTATTAAATTTGCACAAATTAAATACATTAGATTTATTAGACCATTTGTGTGATACAGATGTGTTTAAAAGAGTTTTACATTTAATCTTTAATTTATTCCTTTCATCCTTCATTCATTCACTCCCAGAAACACTGCTGAGACTGCAGCAGGTGAGGGTTATCTGATCATGTTAATATATAATACAGCTGTTTTTGTGACATTAAATAATAATAAAATGAAAAACGTGTATGTTTGTGAGGGAAAACAGATTATAACTGTTTCACCCATAAAACACGAACCGCATTTAGAACACGTGCACTGAACTGAAAGTCACGTACTGAAACCGCTCGATGTGATTATGTGTGCCGTTACACTGCTCGTGTGTGTGTGTGTGTGTGTGTGTGTGTGTGCACACTCACTTCACCACTCTTGTCATAATC
>NC_060895.1:26203517-26208517 GCF_014805685.1 Silurus meridionalis
ATATACACACACACTATATACACTATACACACTATATATACACACTATATAATACACACTATATACACACCTATATACACACTATATACACTATACACTCTATACACTATATATACACACTCCACACATACACACTATATACACACTCTATACACACACTCTACACACTATACACTCTATACACTATACACACACCATACACACTATACACACTATACACACACACTATACACACTCTACACACACTATACACACTATACACACTCTACACACACTCTACACACACACACACACACACACACACACACTCACTCTATACACACTATACACACTCACACCATACACACACTATATACACACTCTACACACATGCACACTCTAAAACACACACACACACTCACTCTATACACACTATACACACCCACACCATACACACACTATACACACTCTACACATGCACACTCTAAAAATACACACACACACACACACACACACTTACACTCTATACACACTATACACACACTCACACCATACACACACTATATACGCACTCTACACACATGCGCACTCTAAAACACACACACACACACACACACTATACACACTATACACACTCCACAACATACACACACACTATATACGACTCTACACACATGCACACTCTATACACACTATACACACTCCACACCATATACACACACTATATACGCACTCTACACACATGCACACTCTATACACACTATACACACTCCACACCATATACACACTATATACACACTATATATACACACACACACTCTACACACACACACACACACACACACACACACTATACACACTCCACACCATACACACACTATATACGCACTCTACACACATGCGCACTCTATACACACTATACACACTCCACACCATACACACACTATATACGCACTCTACACACACACACTCTATACACACTATACACACTCCACAACATACACACACTATATACGCACTCTACACACATGCACACTCTACAAACACACACACACACACACACACACTCACACTCTATACACACTATACACACTCCACACCATACACACACTATATACGACTCTACACACATGCACACTCTAAACACACACACACACACACACACACACACACACACTATACACACTATACACACTATACACACTATACACACTCCACACCATACACACACTATATACACACTACACACATGCACACTATACACACTATACACACTCCACACCATATACACACACTATATACACACTCTACACACATGCACACTTAAAACACACACACACACACACACACACACACACACTCACACTCTATACACACTATACACACTCCACACCATACACACACTATATACGCACTCTACACACATGCACACTAAAACACACACACACACACACACACACACACACACACACACACACACACACACACACACACACTTACACTCTATACACACTATACACACTCCACACCATACACACACTATATACGCACTCTACACACATGCACACTCTAAACACACACACACACACTATACACTCTCCGCACCATACACACACTATATATGCACTCTACACACATGCACACTCTATACACACTATACACACTCCACACCATACACACACTATATATGCACTCTACACACACTCACACTCTATACACACTATACACACTCCACAACATACACACACTATATAATGCACTCTACACACATGCACACTCTACAAACACACACACACACACACACACACTCACACTCTATACACACTATACACACTCCACACCATACACACACTATATACGCACTCTACACACATGCACACTCTAAACACACACACACACACACACACACACACACACACACACTATACACTATACACTATACACACTCCACACCATACACACACTATATACACACTCTACACACATGCACACTCTAAACACACACACACACACTATATATACACTCTACACACACACACTATATATGCACTCTACACACATGCACACTCTAAACACACACACACACACTATACACTCTCCGCACCATACACACACTATATATGCACTCTACACACATGCACACTCTAAACACACACACACACTATATAATAATTATACACACACTATATAATAATTATACACACTATATATGCACTCTACACACATGCACACTCTACAAACACACACACACACTATACACCTCCGCACCATACACACACTATATACGCACTCTACACACATGCACACTCTATACACACTATACACACCACACCATACACACTATATACGCACTCTACACACATGCACACTCTATACACACTATACACACTCCACACCATACACACACTATATACACACTCTACACACATGCACACTCTAAAACACACACACTATACACACTATACACACTATACACACTCCACACCATACACACACTATATATGCACTCTACACACATGCACACTCTAAACACACACACACACACACACAATACACACTCCGCACCATACACACACTATATACGCACTCTACACATGCACACTCTATACACACTATACACACTCCACACCATACACACACTATATACGACTCTACTCACATGCACACTCTATACACACTATACACACTCCACACCATACACACACTATATACACACTCTACACACATGCACACTCTAAAACACACACACAATACACACTCCACACCATACACACACTATATACGCACTCTACTCACATGCACACTCTATACACACTATACACACTCCACACCATACACACACTATATCGCACTCTACACACATGCACACTCTATACACACTATACACACTCCACACCATACACACTATATATACACACACTATACACACTATACACACTCTATACACACTATACACACTCCACACCATACACACACTATATACGCACTCTACACACATGCACACTCTATACACACTATACACACTCCACAACATACACACACTATATCGACTCTACACACATGCACACCTATACACACTATACACACTCCACAACATACACACACTATATACGCACTCTACACACATGCACACCTAAACACACACACACACACACACAGACACACACACACACTCTATACACACTATATATACACACACTATACACACCATACACACACTATATACGACTCTACACACATGCACACTCTAAACACACACACACACACACACAATACACACTCCACACTATACACACACTATACACACTATACACACTCCACACCATACACACACTATATACGCACACTACACACATGCACACGCTAAACACACACACACACACACACTATACACACTATACACACTATTCACACTCCAAACCATACACACACTATATACGCACTCTACACACATGCACACTCTATATGCGCGCACACACACACACACACACACACACACACACACACACACACTATTCACACCACACACACATTAACCCAAACACACACTCTACACACGCGCACTCTGTGTTTGGCATAATATACACTCTACACGTTTAATACACACACTCTAAACCCTGTGTGTGTGTGTGTGTGTGTGTGTGTGTGTGTGTGTGTGTTGTCAGTAAGCTGATGCTGAGAGTTGACTCAACAGACGATACATACATGCCAAAGCGTGTGACCGTGTATGGAGGAGAAGGAGACAACCTGAAGAAATACAGTGACATTGCCATAGAAGAGTGAGTTCCTCTCAACATCTGCTCATGTTTCTAACCAGAGTGATGACACGGCACACAGCACTTTTCATTATCACCATTCTCATCATCATCATCCTCATCCTCATCACCACCGTTCTCATCATCATCACCATTCTCATCATCATCATCCTCATCCTCATCACCACCATTCTCATCATCATCACACGCTGTAAGTGTAAAATGCACAGGTGCTCTAATCTGAATAATGTTTTTGTGTGTGTTTTTGTGTGTGCTTGTGTGTGTGTATACAGTAATCTGATCGGTGAGGTTTGTGTGTTAGAGGACATGAGCACACACTTACCCATCATTGAGATCCGAATTGAGGAGTGTAGAGGTGAGAGACACATCATCATCATCATCAGTCATTATTATTAAAGATATTAAGACTTCATTGCAGTGTGTGTGTGTGTGTGTGTGTGTGTGTGTGTGTGATGTCTCAGATGGTGGGATTGATGTGAGGATCAGAGGGCTGAAGATTAAATCCTCCTGTGAAAGAGATCTGGGTCTGAACGCTGACGTGTTCAAATCACCAAATCTAGTGCGCTTCCCTCGCCTGGAGGGCACCCCGCCTGACGTCCTGTACCGCCGCACACTGCTGATCCTGAGGTTACACACACACACACACACACACACATTAAAACACAGTCCTCCTGAGGTCCTGTAGCACACACTGCTTAATGTGATGTAACACACAGTATTGGATTCACTTATTATATTCTTACATTCAGTAAATTCAGGGGTATTCATTTCTGTGTGTGTGTGTGTGTGTGTGTGTGTGTGTGTGTGTGTGTAGGTTTATTACTGTCCTGGACAGTCTGCTTCCTCACCTGGTACCTGCCTGGGACTACAGCCTTGGCACCTTCAACCAGATTAAAGTGAGAGCCCCAGCCACTGCAGAAAATTCATCACCACCTCCTGACCAATCAGAGCGCAGAACTCAGATGATTAGATTTTATTGCATTAATCATGGTTATAATGAAAGCTGTCAGTGATATTAATATTCCTGATCATTATTATTGATTCTAATTATTTCTACTTCCTGTAGAATATAAAGCAGTTCCTGTTGCTGTCGAAGCGTCGCTCTGCTCTCATTATACAGTGTCTGAAAGACTCCGAGTCGAGTAAACCCAGCTTCATGCCTCGCCTCTACATCAACCGCCGCCTCGCCATGGAGCACCGCGACAACCCCAATCTCGATCCCACCTGTAAACACGCCGTCTTTAC
>NC_060895.1:26218517-26243517 GCF_014805685.1 Silurus meridionalis
CTACACACCTCTACATCTCTACACACCTCAACACACCTGTACACACCGCCACACACCTCTACACATCTCTACACACCTGTACACACCTCTACACACCTGTACACACCTGTACACACCTCAACACATCTCTACACATCTGTACACACCTCTACACATCTGTACACACCTCTACACACCTCTACACATCTCTACACACCGCCACACACCGCCACACACCTCTACATCTCTACACACCTGTACACACCTCAACACATCTCTACACACCTGTACACACCTCAACACATCTCTATACACCTCAACACACCTCCACACACCTCTACACATCTGTACATCTCTACACACCTGTACACACCTCTACACACCTGTACACACCTCCACACATATACACATCTCTACACACCTGTACACACCTCTACACACCTGTACACACCTCCACACATATACACATCTCTACACATCTGTACACACCTCTACACACCTCTACACATCTCTACACACTTGTACACACGTCTACACACCTCTACACACCTGTACACCTCTACACACCTGTACACATCTCTACACACCTGTTCACACCTCAACACATCTCCACACCTCTACACACCTGTACACACCTCTACACACCTGTACATCTCTACACACCTGTACACATCTCTACACACCTGTACACACCTCAACACATATACACATCTCTACACACCTGTACACACCTCTACACACCTGTACACACCTCCACACATATACACATCTCTACACATCTGTACACACCTCTACACACCTTTATACATCTCTACACACTTGTACACACGTCTACACACCTCTACACACCTGTACACCTCTACACACCTGTACACATCTCTACACACCTGTTCACACCTCAACACATCTCCACACCTCTACACACCTGTACACACCTCTACACACCTGTACATCTCTACACACCTGTACACATCTCTACACACCTGTACACACCTCAACACATCTCTACACACCTCAACACACCTGTACACCCTCATTACATTTACATTTACATTTACATTTGTGGCATTTAGCAGACGCCCTTATCCATAGCGACGTACAAAACCTCCACACATATACACATCTCTACACTTCTGTACACTCCTTTACACATCTCTACACTCCTGTACACTCCTTTACACATCTCTACACACTTGTACACCGTCTACACACCTCTACACACCTGTACACCTCTACACACCTGTACACATCTCTACACACCTGTACACACCTCAACACACCTCAACACACCTCAACACACCTGTACACACCTCTACACACCTCTACACACCTCTACACACCTCTACACACCTGTACACCTCTACACATCTCTACACACCTGTACACAACTTAACACACATATACACATCTCTACACACCTCAACACACCTCTACACATCTCTACACCCCTGTACACAACTCCACACTCCTGTACACATCTCAACACACATATACACATCTCTACACTATTTGTCACATCTCTACACACCTCTGCACACCTGTACACACCTGTACACACCTCTGCACACCTGTACACACCTGTACACACCTGTACACATCTCTGCACATCTCTGCACACCTGTACACACCTATACACCTTTGCACACCTGTACACTCCTCTACTTACCTCTAAACATTTCTACACATCTCCACACACCTCCACATACATGTACACACCTCTACACACCTTTATACATCTCTACACACCTTTACATGCATGTACACCCTTTTACACACCTGTACTCACCTTGACACACATATATATATATATATATATATATATATATATATATATATATATATATATACACACACCACTACACACCTTTATACATCTTTACACACCGCTACACACATCTAGATGTGCTTGTTTATACCTGTGTACACCTGAACCCGCTGCTACACTGATTATTATTCCTCTTATTACAGATAGCTGCCATGCAGGCAGGTCTGATGAAGGTGGTTCCTCAGGCAGTATTGGATCTTTTGACATGGCAGGAAGTGGAAAAGAAAGTGTGTGGAGATCCAGAAATCACTGTGGAAGCTCTCAAACGCCTGAGTGAGTCACTGATTTATAAATAAACACCCATTTATTTCTTTAAACAACACGTCACATTTCCTTCATTTATCCCCTGTGACGTGTTTATAACGGTGACGTTTTTGGAAGAGTGACGTCATAATGGTGTTGTGACACTGATTTGTGACTGTGTTTGTTGCGGTGTTTGTGACTGTGTTTGTGATGGTGTTTATCTCTCTCTCAGCTCGTTATGAAGATTTGGAACAGAATGATGTCAGAGTTCAGCACCTGTGGGAGGCCCTGACCAACTTCACCAACGGTCAGAAAATCACTTCTCAAACCATCTATACCACAGGACTCACCAACCGCTACCTGAGTGTTACCTGAGCGATTAATGTGTGTGTGTGTTTGTGTGTGTGTGTGTGTGTGTGTGTGTGTGTGTGTGTGTTTTGGTTATCAGAGGACCGCAGCAGATTCCTGAGGTTTGTGACGGGCCGAAGTCGTCTTCCTGCACCCATCTACATCTTCCCTGATAAACAAGGGTAAAAAAACAGAGTGTGTGTGTGTGTGTGTGTGTGTGTGTGTGTGTGTGTTATCATAAAGTTTCAAGTAATAAGTAAAGTAATACATTGTGTATTTTTAATCAGGTCTGAAACCACAGACGCTCTGCCTCAGTCCTCGACTTGTTCCAGTACACTCTATTTACCAAAATACCCAAGGTGACCTTTCCTTACATTACAGAGCACTTTATCACAGGAAGTGTGGCTTATATGTCATATATGAGTTTCCTTAAACGTGTGTGTGTGTGTGTGTGTGTGTGTGTGTGTGTGTGTGTTTTATGCAGTGCTAAGGTGTGTGAGGAGAAACTCCGCTACGCTGCATATAACTGTGTGGCTATCGACACAGACATGAGTCCGTGGGAAGAGTAACAGATACGTGCCATAATTCTGGAACAGTAACTGTAACACAAGTCTGCACAATCGCACCTCTCCTCCCCCACTCCATTTATATATAAACATCTGTACAATATAAAATACATTAAACTTTAATCTCACAACCTCAGGTGTCCTTTTACTTTCATTTCAAATCTACTTATTTATTCAGAGTAAATCTGCCTGTAATCCACACATTATCCGTCTGTTATCCGTCTGTTATTAGTCTAGAATCCGTCTGTAATCCATCTGTTATTCGTCTAGAATCCGTTTGTAATCCACCTGTAATCCGTCTAGAATCCGTCTGTTATTTGTCTGTTATTCATCTAGAATCTGTTTGTAATCCACCTGTAATCCGTCTAGAATCCGTCTGTTATTCGTCTAGAATCTGTTTGTAATCCACCTGTAATCCGTCTAGAATCCGTCTGTTATTCGTCTAGAATCCGTCTGTATTCCACCTGTAATGACGGAATAGATGTGCAGTGTGAGACAGAGCTGGGCCACAAACATCAACTCCAACTCAGGCTGTCACTTGTAGAGAAACGAGAGACGGATTGACAGGTGGATCAACATCCACAGCAGAGTGAAATCCTCCACAAGGCAGGGACGGTGGCTGGATGGTTGTCTTGTGTTGGCCGGACCCAAGCAATCATCTAATCAGACCTCATCTGTCCCAAAGCCTGAGGTTTCTCTCAGTAAGGGATTTCTGAAGAGCAAAATGATTGTTTAGGTCTCATGTTGTGTCATGTATTGAGGCAGAAGTGGGAATCATACGGTGGCTGAGAAGTGCAAAACACATGAACAAAAATCCGAAAACAAAATAATAAATCCAAAAACAAAAAAAAATCGAAAACAAAACGACAATTCAGACAAAGTGTAAAAGTAAAAGGGAGGTATAGTGTGTGAACACCTGTCATTTAATATATACAGGAAATTCAATCTTATAACTTTGTTTCTTGTACATGTGTAAAATTCTCCATTTACTTTAAAATATTAACAGAAGTAAACATTGCCTGTATATATACAGTATAAACTAAATGACAGGTGTCTCATCCAATGATCGGTTTATTCACACACTATACCTCCCTTTTCTGCTTTGTCTAAATTGTCCTTTTTATTATTTAGTTTTTGTGTTTAATTTGTTTTTGCATTTATTATTTTGTTTTCAGATTTGTTGTTGTTTTTTAATTTGTGTAACTTACACATGATTAAGCGATTAAAAAACAGAAAACTGTGCTAATAAATTCTCTTTTATAAAACTTTATTTTATTTATAAATCCAGTAAAATAGTTTTGTTCAGTTTTGCTTGTGAAAACATGTAACATAACTTTACTAACAGATAAATAAGGATTATTTGTTCCCATGTATTTAGTTTTTATTCCTTTAGAGTTACGGAGTCCTGATGATGTTAGTAAGTTGTTTAAAGCCGTGTTGATTATTCACAGGTTCTACTGAGGCACATGGAACACCAGCTTCTTCCTCAGGGTGAACTTCTGTACAGGCATCTGTTTGACTTTACACTGATCATGGACTCCAACTTTTTTACTGACTTCCTCATTGACCCTGAGAAGGATCGAGTAGATATCTTCACCCCTGAAAAATACACAACAACAGGAAACCTTTAGCAACAATAATCCTGCACTACACACCTGAGCAGTTCTAATTAACATTGTCTCGTCTCGTCTCGTCTCGTCTCGTCTCGGTGCTCCTTTACATTCAGCAGCTTTATTCAATAACAGGAATGTTGTTAAACGAGTCACATGACTGCAGTAGAGCAAAGGCCATGTTCATATCACCAAGCTGAAGCAACACAAACCTGATTTTCTGTTGTGATGTGAGTTTTTAATTTGAATAATTTTTCATTGGAAGAGATCAGGTGTGCCAGGCAAACTATCCAATTATATTTAATTGGTCCATAAAATTCATATTTAGTTTTTTCAGATATAAATTTCCATTGCTGAGCATCTGAGTCTGTGATGTAGCGACTGGCAGAGTAATGAAAATACTCCTCCATGCCAGTGGGTGGCAGGAGGTGGCATAATAATGCCCTTGCTTATTCATGACAATACAATTAATGATGCACGTGTCATGTTGTGAAAAGAAATTTGAAAAGGAAAAAGTGCAAACTCTGAACTGAGCCCTGGAGAAAGTTCTGACCCAGATGAAGGCCTTGGTATCTTCTTCTTCTTCTTTCGGCTTCTGCCATTAGGGGCAACACAGTGGATCATCAGTCTCCATACCCCCTGTCCTCTACATCTGCCTCTTTCACACCAACTACCTGCATGTCTTCACTCACCACATCCATGCTATCACTCTTCTCCACCCACTCCACCCAGCCTGCACTCTTTTCTTCACTTCTCTAACACACTCTCCATTACTTTACACTGTTGACCCCAGGTACCTGAACTCCTCCACCTTCTCCACCTCTTCTCCCTGCAACCGCACCCCTCCACTGCCCTCCCTCTCATTCACACACATGTACTCTGTCTTACTCCTACTGACTTTCATTCCCCTTCTCTCCAGCGTGTACCTCCACCTCTCCAGAATCTTCTCCACCTGCTCCCGACTCTCACCACAAATCACAATATCGTCCACAAACATCATAGTCCACAGAGACTCCTGTCTGACCTCGTCCTTCAACCTGCCGATCACCACTGCAACCAGGAAAGGGCTCAGAGCCGATCGTTGATGTAGTCCAACCCTTACCCTGAACCAGTCTGTGGTACCTACTGCACACTTCACTGCTGTCACGCTGTCCTCATACATGTCCTGCACCACCCTCACATACTTCTCTGACACACCAGACTTCCTCCTACAATACCACAACTCCTCTCTCCACCCTGTCGTACGCTTTCTCTAAATCCACAAACACACAATGCAGCTCCTTCCGACTTTCCACTCTTCATCCTCTTAATCGCTGCTCTCACTTCCTCCTTACTAATCCTATCCACTTCCTGCTTCACATCTCCACACCATCCAACCTTCTCTCTCTCTCATTTCCTCATTCATCAGCTGCTCAAAATACTCCCTCCATCTTCTCAACACACTCTCCTCACTAGTCAACACATTTCCATCTCCATCCTTTACTGCTCTAACTTGCAGCACATCCTTCCCAGCTCGGTCCCTCTGCCTGGACAATCGCTACAAATACTTTTCTCCTTCCTCAGTGTCCAACTTCTCCTACAGCTCCTCATATGTCTTTTCCTTGTCTTTCACCACATCCCTCTTCACCTGCTGCTGCATCTCTTTGTACTCCTGCCTACTTTTCTCATCACTCTGTCGATCCCAATTCTGTTTCTCCAACCTCTTTCTCCTTCTGCTCTCCTGCACTTCCTCATTCCACCACCACGTCTCTTTGTCTTCCTTTCTATTTCCAGATGTTACACCAAGTACCTTTCTAGCTGCCTCCCTCATCACTCCTGCAGTAGTTCCCCAGTCATCCAGCACCTCTTTTCCTTCTCTCTGTAGACGTCTTCCTCCTCTCCTTCTCCTCCTTCAGACAACAGCAGCCCAATTTACACTGGTACCCTGTTGGTTAATGATACCTGTGGTGGTTGTTGGTAACCCGGGCCTTGACCGATCTGCTATGAAATTCTGATTCCTGAGCCGTATATTTTATTTGGCACATGTTTTACGCTCGATGTCTTTCATAACAAAACCCTCCACATTTATCCGGGCCTGAGACCGACACTGAGAGTCACCTGACCTGTGTAACACTAATGACTGGGTTGGATGAAGGTCCTGGTATGTGGTGGTGAAAAGAAACACAGTTATGCTGAATATCCAGTGATTTACTGTCTGATTTGAGTTTTTATTGGTGTGAGGTATAGCAGTGAAATTCAGTATTTACCTTTGACAGTGTTTATTCAGCTGCTCACACAGAGACTGGATGAACCAGGAACCTGACGTGCCTCTAAACGAGTAGAAGCCTTTAACAGTCGATCTGGCCACGAGGAAATCTGCCTCAGCAGGGATGGTGATCTGCACAGCATCTGCTTCTAATTCTTCTTCCTCTTCGGTTTTCCCTCCTGCTTTCTCTGTACTGTGGCCATCAGCCTGGACTTTAACTAACAGCTGGTGCTGAATTCCACGGCAGGCCTGGATGAAGAACACTTTGGGCTTGTTGATCAGACTTGGGCAGAAAGTTCCGTTAAAAACTTCGTAGATGTCAGATCCTGAAACAATCTCTTCATCTGTTCCATAAACTCCATCAGTGGTGCCATGGCTGAGGATGCAGCACACGAAACAGTCACCTTCATGCTGCTTTCTGCTGTTTGTACTCAGGATGGTCTTCATCTGTTCTGCAGTTTGGTTCCTGTAAACCTCTGGAGTGAAACCCAGCCATTTAAACACCTTTATAAGAGCCTCTGAGAGAAACAAGAGAAAAACCGTCATTTATCACAGAGGCAGACTGAATTTACTCCCTGAAGATAGAAATATAATACATCTACACACCTTCATCCATATCAGATCCATGTCTGTACTTATCAGGGTGACCAAAGTCCATATTGTTGATGATCAGACAAACACCACGAGGTCTACTGGACATTTTATATTCAGAAATCTGAAAACACATGAATTATTAATAAAACATTACTGTAGCTCATTTTACTGTGAAGGTTTCTGTTCAGATCCTAAAGCAGGACGTGGAAGTGCAGCTTCTGAGTTCTGTGTGAATCTTTTATAGCAGGAAATGTGTTTTATAATCACCTCCTCAGCGTCCTTCACTCGACCTTCTGTAGAGAGAAAAACACAGAAACATGCTCATCACTGAGTGTCTCTAAAACACGGTGAAAGAGAAGAACGTTTCAGGTACAATTACTGGTACCGAGTGACTGTTGCTGAGATGTTTGTTGAGATGTTTGTTGAGATGGTTGATGAGATGTTTGTTGAGGTGTTTGTTGAGTTATGGAGAGCTCCTTCAGCTGAGGAAATATCTCCTGAAGATCTTCTTTCTCCAACAGCTTCAGAAGTTTCCGACACGTCTCATCACCCTTTCCCATCACATTATCCAGGAGGTTGATGATGATCTTCTCTCCTGTGTAGTTGGGCTGGTTGAGATTGTTGTAGTCACGCTTAGTGATGATGTTGTCGCTCTGGACGTGCTGTAAAACGATGCTGGAGTCGGTGGACAGAGTGTCGATGAGAAACACCTTGTTCTTACGCAACATCTCCATGACTAGAAGATACACATCAGAATGGTATCAAGTTCTCATCCACAGGAAATATAGGTGCAGTGTTTAGGAGCTTCAGATGATTTCAGGATGTTTTTACTTTACCTCAGTATTGAGGTGGTGCACACTAAATGATTAAAAGTATGTGCACCCCTGACCATCAAACCAATTGTTTCATCCCCAAACTGAAGCAGAAACCACAGGATTATTAAACATCACTGTAACATTACAATTCCTCTTCACTAGAACTAAGACTCCTCAACACTGCGAGCTCCATGAACACATGCTATGTGAAGTTTGGAATGGAAGAACTTCAGTGTCCTGCACAGATCCCTGACCTCCTCATCCCCACTGAACACCTCAGGGATGAACTCGACATCGATTAGGATTATGGAGTGAATTATGTCCATAAATCAGAAGCACATCTGCACTGTGTTTTCACCCAGAAACCCCGTAACTGAAAGAATTCCTGAAATAATCTGATTCCTCAGAATGATCCATACTGATAATTAGCTGGACTTCTGTCATGGACTGAATTTACCCCAAAACCTCTGAAAGACCCCATGTTTCTCAGCTCAGCCCAATCCTCCGTGTGCTCAGCTAACAGACCTTCAGTCCCACTGAATCCTCACCCTAAAATAACTGCCATTATTAATGCTTTATTTTCCTGATGTTAGAAGTTACAACTCAATAAGCAGGAAATTCGATGTGAGAGAGAAAGAAAGAGTTTCCACCTCATTACACACAGCGTTCCTTTTCCATTCTACTGTATATCATAACCAGTAGAAGATGATCCTGAGGTTTCTTACCTTCAGTGTGGCAGTGATCTCACTCTCACAAGCAGATGTGGAAGGTTTCTCAGTGTTTTCTCTCTGAGCTTCTCTGTGGCACTGAGAACAAATAGGGGTGGAGTTAAACGACTGCTTATGACGAATGTATTCTAAGTTTATAACCACAGTACGGAAGAGGAAGTTTAGGAATAAATATGTGCACACACACACACACACACACACACACACACACACACACACACACAGTCATACAACCTCAATTCAAAAAAAGTTTGCACACTGTGTAAAATGTATATAAAAGTTAAATGCAATGTTTTGCAAATGCATATTTTCTTCACACTAGAACACAGAAAACATCAGTGAGCTTTGGCCGAGAGCATGAGAGCATGGTGGTGTTTCAGGATCATGTTTACGCATGCCGTCTTCTTTGCATGATAGAAATTTTACCTGAATTTGTAGATGTAGTAGTTTTGGTTATATACTGCATATTCAAGGTTTAAAAATGCAGTCAATAAAATCACAATCTATTATATATATATAAAAATACACAAACCCGATTCCAAAAAAAGTTACAAATTGTGACTAAAAAAGGAATGCAATAATTTACAAATCTCATAAACTTATATTTTATTCACAATAGAATATAAAAACATATCAAATGTTGAAAGTGAGACATTTTGAAATGTCATGCCAAATATTGTCTCATTTTGGATTTCATGAGAGCTACACATTCCAAAAAAGTTGGGACAGGGAGCAATAAGAGGCCGGAAAAGTGAAATGTACATATAAGGAACAGCTGGAGGAGCAATTTACAACTTATTAGGTCACTTGGCAACATGATTGGGTATAAAAAGCCTCTCAGAGTGGCAGTGTCTCTCAGAAGTCCAGATGGGCAGAGGATCACCAATTCCCCCAATGCTGCGGTGAGAAATAGTGGAGCAACATCAGAAAGGAGTTTCTCAGAGAAAAATTGCAAAGAGTTCGAGGTTCTCATCATCTACAGTGCATCATATCATCCAAAGATTCAGAGAATCTGGAACAATCTCTGTGTGTAAGGGTCAAGGCCTGAAAACCAGACTGGATGCCTGTGATCTTTAGGCCCTTAGACGCCACTGCATCACATACAGGAATGCTACTGTAATGGAAATCACAACATGGGCTCAGGAGAACTTCCAGAAAACATTGTTGGTGAGCACAATCCACCGTGCCATTCGCCGTCTCCGGCTAAAACTCTATAGGTCAAAAAAGAAGCCGTATCTAAACATGATCCAGAAGCTCAGGCGTTTTCTCTGGGCCACGGCTCATTTAAAATGGACTGTGGCAAAGTGAAAAACTGTTCTGTGGTCAGACAAATCAAAATTTGAAGTTCTTTTTGGAAAACTGGGACGCCATGTCATCCGGACTAAAGAGGATCAGGACAACCCAAGTTGTTCTCAGCGCTCAGTTCAGAAGCCTGCATCTCTGATGGTATGGGGTTGCATGAGTGTGTGTGGCATGGGCAGCTGCACATCTGGAAAAGCATCATCAATGCTGAAATGTATATCCAAGTTCTAGAACAACATGTGCTCCCATCCAGACGTCGTCTCTTTCAGGGAAGATCTTGCTTTTTCCAACATGACAATGCCAGACCACATACTGCATCACTTACAACATCATGGCTGTGTAGAAGAAGGATCCGGGTACTGAAATGTCCACCTGCAGTCCAGATCTTTCACCCAGAGAAAACATTTGGTGCATCATGGAGAGGAAGATGATAGAAGACCTGAGACAGTTGAGCAACTAGAAGCCTGTATTAGACAAGAATGGGAGAACATTCCTATTCCTAAACTTGAGCAACTTGTTTCCTCAGTCACCAGAGGTGTACAGACTGTTATAAAGAGAAAAGGGGACACATTACTCACTACACACTACACACTACACACTACTCACTACACACTACTCACTACACACTACTAACTACTCACTACACACTATTCACTACTAACTACTCACTACACACTACTCACTACACACTACACACTACTCACTACACACCACAAACTACACATTACTCACTGCACACTACTCACTACACACACACTACTCACTAAACACTACTCACTGCACACTACTCACTACACTACTCACTACACTACTCACTACTAACTACTCACCACACACTACTCACTACACACTAAACACTACTCAGTACACACTACACTACTCACTGCACACACTACACACTACTCACTACAAACCACTCACTCACTACACACTACTCACTAAACACTACACACTGTTTACTACTCACTACACACTACTCACTACACACTACTCACTGCACTATTTACTACTCACTACACACTGTTACTACAAACTACACACTACTCACTGCACACTGTTTACTGACTACTCACTGCACACTACTAACTACTCACCACACTACTCACTAAACACTACTCACTACACACTACTCACTACACACTATTTACTACACACTACTCACTCACACTACTCACTACACACTACTCATTACACTACACACTACACACTGTTTACTACTCACTGCACACTACTCACTGTTTACTACTCACTACTCACTACACTACTAACTACACACTGCACTACTAACTACACACTACTCACTGCACTATTTACTACAAACCTACTCACTGCACACTGTTTACTACTACTCACTGCACTACTCACTACACACTATTCACTACTAACTACTCACTACACTATTTACTACAAACCTACTCACTGCACACTGTTACTACTACTCACTGCACACTGCACACTATTTACTACACACTACTTACTACACACTATTTACTACTCATAACACACTATTTACTACAAACTACTCACTACACACTATTTACTACAAACCTACTCACTACACTATTTACTACACACTACTCACTACACTGTTACTACAAACTACTCACTGCACTACTCACTACACACTACACACTATTTACTACTCATTACACACTACTCACTGCACTATTTACTACAAACTACTCACTGCACACTATTTACTACTCATTACACACTACACACTATACACTACTCACTGCACACTATTTACTACAAACTACTCACTACACACTGTTTACTACAAACCTACTCACTGCACACTACTAACTACAAACTACTCACTACACACACTCACTACACTACACACTACTCACTGCACTGTTACTACTCACTGCACACTACTCACTATTTACTACAAACTACTCACTACACACTACTCACTATTTACTACAAACTACTCACTACAAACTACTCACTACACACTACTCACTGCACACACTATTTACTACTCATTACACACTACTCACTACACACTATTTACTACAAACCACTCACTCACTACACACACCACTCACTACTCACTCACTACACACTACTCACTACACACTATTTACTACAAACTACTCACCACTCACTACACACCACTCACTGCACACTATTTACTACAACTACTCACTACTCACTCACACACTACTCACCACTACACACTATTTACTACTCATTACACACTACACTACTCACTCACTACACACTTTACTACAAACTACTCACTACACACTATTTACTACTACTCACTACTTACTACACACTGTTTACTACACACTACTAACTGCACACTACTCACTGCACACTATTTACTACTCACTGCACACACTATTTACTACACACTGTTTACTACAAACTACTCACTACACTATTTACTACAAACTACTCACTGCACACTACTCACTACACACTGTTTACTACAAACTACTCACTACACACTATTTACTACTCATTACACTACTCACTACACACTATTTACTACAACTACTCACTACACACTACTCACTACACACTGCTACTCATTACACTACTCACTGCACACTGTTTACCTGGGCTACTCACTACTCACTGCACACTATTTACTGAGCTACTCACTGCACACTCACTACACACTGCACTGTTTACTACTCACTGCACTACTACTCATTGCACACTACTCACTGTTTACTACACTACTCACTGCACTACTAACTACACTACTCACTCACTGCACTATTTACTACTCACTGCACACTGTTTACCTGGGCTACTCACTGCACACTGTTTACCTGGGCTACTCACTACACTGCTCACTACTCACTGCACTATTTACTACACACTGTTTACTGAGCTACTCACTGCACTGCTCACTGCACTACTCACTGCACTGTTTACTACTCACTGCACACTGTTTACCTGGGCTACTCACTGCACACTGCTCACTGCACTGCTCACTGCACTGTTTACTACTACTCACTGCTCACTGCACTGCTCACTACTCACTGCTCACTGCACACTGTTTACTACTCATTACACTACTCACTGCACTGCTCACTACTCACTGCACTATTTACTACTCATTACACTACTCACTGCACTGTTTACTACTCACTGCTCACTACACACTACTACTCATTGCACACTACTCACTACACACTATTTACTACAAACCACCACTACACACACTACTCACACACTATTTACTACAAACTACTCACTACTCACTACACACTGCTCACTACACACTACTAACTACACACCACTCACTCACACACTATTTACTACTCACTACACACTACTCACTACACACTATTTACTACAAACTACTCACCACTACACACTACTCACTACACACTATTTACTACACACTACTCACTGCACACTATTTACTACAAACTACTCACTACAAACCACTCACCACACACCACTCACTACACACTATTTACTACTCATTACACACTACTCACTACACACTATTTACTACAAACCACTCACCACACACTACTACTCATTACACACCACTCACTACACACTATTTACTACACACTACACACCACTCACTACACACCATTTACTACACACTACTCACTACACACCACTCACTATTTACTACTCACTCTCACTACACACTACACACACTACACACCATTTACTACACACCACCACTACACACTATTTACTACTCATTACACACTACACACTACTCACTACACACTATTTACCACACACTACTCACTCACACACTACTCACTGCACACTATTTACCACACACTACTCACTACACACTACTCACTACACACTATTTACTACTCACTACACACTACACACTATTTACTACTCACTACACACCACTCACTACACACTATTTACTACACACCACTCACTACACACTGCTCACTATACACCATTTACTACTCACCACTACTCACTACACACCACTCACTACACCACTCACTATTTACTACTCACTACACACCACACACTATTTACTACACCTACTTACTACACACCACTCACTACACACTATTTACTACTCACTACATACGACTCACTACACACTATTTACCACACACCACTCACTACACACTGCTCACTACACACTGTTTACTACTCACCACACACCACTCACTACACACCATTTACTACTCACTGCACACACTCACTGCACACTATTTACTACACCACTCACTACACACTACTCACTACACACTATTTACTACTCACTCACACACCACTCACACACCATTTACTACACACCACTCACTACACACTACACACTGTTACTACTCACTACTCACACACACACACTACTCACTACACACCACTCACTACACACCATTTACTACTCACTACTGACTACACACTACTCACTACACACTATTTACCACACACTACTCACTACACACTACTCACTGCACACTATTTACCACACACTACTCACTACACACCACTCACTACACACCATTTACTACTCACTACACACTACACACTATTTACTACTCACTACACACCACTCACTACACACCATTTACTACACACACCACTCACACACTGCTCACTATACACCATTTACTACTCACCACCACCACACACCACTCACTACACACCATTTACTACTCACTACACACTACACACTATTTACTACACCCACTTACTACACACCACTCACTACACCATTTACTACACACTACTCACTACATCGACTCACTACACACTTTACTACACACCACCACCACACACTGCTCACTACACACTGTTTACTACTCACCACACACTACTCACTACACACCATTTACTACTCACCACACACTACACACTTTACTACACACTACTAACTACACACTACTCACTCACACACCATTTACTACTCACTCACTACACACCACTCACTCACACTATTTACTACACACCACTCACTACACACTACACACCATTTACTACTCACTACTCACTACACACTACTCACTACACACTACTCACTACACCATTTACTACTCACTACTGACTACACACTACTACTCACTACACCATTTACTACACACCACTCACTCACACACTGCTCACTATACACCATTTAGTACTCACTACACACCACTCACTCACACACCATTTACTACTCACTCACTACACACCACTCACTACACACTATTTACTACACACCACACACTATTTACTACTCACTACACACTACTCACTACACACCATTTACTACTCACTACTCACTACACACTACTCACTACACACTATTTACTACACACTACACACTATTTACTACTCACTACACACTACTCACTACACACTATTTACTACTCACTACACACTACACACTACACACTATTTACTACTCACTACTCCAAGGGTGGCCAACCCGCGGCTCGCGAGCTGCATGCGGCTCTTTGGCTGGTTTCATGAGTTTTAATGTGCGTGTTCGCTTTGCTTAAGTTCAATACGGTATTTTTAAGACCTAAATGAGCTTGCCCCTACTGGGAAACTTTGCGGTATATCAGACCATGGCATGAGGCCAATCATAAATTACAGAGATGCGCCGAAAATTTTCGGCTGAAATACCTAAATCACCGAAACAACACGCAGAAACACAATTGTAATGACGCAATAAAAAAGCGCAGCAGCACACGGTTATCTGGATAAGAGCAACATGTCTGCGGTGTGTGGAGAGCGATGTGCAAAACATGCAATGCTGAAATTTCAAGAGGGGGTGTATCTGCAAAGAGTTTCTCCAAGTCAGGTTTAATTTATCACCTGAAATCCAAACATCACGATTGCCTTCTAAATATGAGAAGAACGCGAGGCAGAAAAGTAAAGTCAATCCGAGCATGCGCACTCCGTCTGTAGAGGACGTTTTTGAAAAGGCAGGAAAGTTTTCCAGTGATGATGCTGAGGCAAAAGGCATAAAAAAAAATGTATATATTTCATTGCCGTTTGAATTGATTTTTTTTATTTCGGTGCATCCCTAAAATATTATCGTTGGTGTGGCCCTCTGACACAATTCAGGTTTCTCATGTGGCCCCTTGTAAAAATTAATTGCCCCCCCCTGCGGTATATTCATCTCACGCGCATGCGCATTTGACGAAAATACCGTATTACACTCAATCGAAGTGAACACGCACATAAAAAAAAAAAAAAAACAAAGTCTGTGTTTTCTACCCTAAAACACGTGAAATCAAAGCATCGATCTGTTCTGACTGACACACGTGTGAAAGAACTGCTTCAAGTGGCAACAACGGAATACGAGGCAGATTTGAGGGGGATTGTTCAAGGCAAGGAATGCCAAAAGTCCCACTAAGTAACATGCAGTAAAAGAACAACACTATTGTAAATTATTATATTTTTGTTTGTGGACTTGGTTAAACTGAGAGTTTGTGTGTGTGTGTGTGTGTGTGTGTGTGTGTGTGTGTGTGTGTGTGTGTGTGTGTGTGTGTGTGTGTGTGTGTGT
The DNA here is from genome assembly GCF_014805685.1 of Silurus meridionalis. Lineage (NCBI taxonomy): Eukaryota > Metazoa > Chordata > Actinopteri > Siluriformes > Siluridae > Silurus > Silurus meridionalis. The sequence goes on from NC_060895.1 coordinate 26,235,230, forward strand.
GAGACAGTGCACCATGTTCATTGTTGAAAATGACTGGCCTGTGGTCTTAAAAATGTAGGAGTCAATTTCTGTCATTATGTTGGTGTGTGACATTTACAATAAATCTGGCTGAGCAGAGGTGTGTGTGTGTGTGTGTGTGTGTGTGTGTGTGTGTGTGTGTGTGTGTAAGAGGAAGGGATGGGTGATGTTCATGTGTGCCCATGTGTATGATGTGGCTCTTTGCGGTAACACAGTAAAAATGTGGCTCTCGGTCTCTGACTGGTTGGCCCCCCCTGCACTACTCACTACACTATTTACTACTCACTACACACTACACACTGTTACTACTCACTACACACACACTATTTACTACTCACTACACACTACACACTATTTACTACTCACTACACACACTATTTACTACTCACTACACACTACTAACTAGACACTGCACACTACTAACTACACACTACTCACTACACACTATTTACTACTCACTACTCACTACACACTATTTACTACTCACTACACACTACACACTATTTACTACTCACTACACACTACACACTATTTACTACTCACTACACACTACACACTATTTAATACTCACTGCACACTACTAACTAGACACTACACACTACTAACTACACTACTCACTACACACTACACACTGTTACTACAAACTACACAGTACTCACTACTCACTACACACTATTTACTACAAACCACACACTACACACTCACTACACACTATTTACTACAAACCACACACTACACACTACTAACTACACACTACTCACTACACACTATTTACTACTCACTACACACTCACTCACTACACACTATTTACTACTCACTACTCACTACACTATTTACTACAAACCACACACCACACACCACTCACTACACACACTATTTACTACTCACCACACACCACACACTACTCACTACTCACTACACACCATTTACTACTCACTGCACACTGCTCACTGCACACTATTTACTACTCACTGCACACTACACACTACACACTATTTACTACTCACACACTACTCACTGCACTGTTTACTACTCACTACAAACTATTTACTACTCACTGCACTACTCACTGCACACTACACACTACACACTGTTACTACTCACTACACACTACTAACTACACTACTCACTGCACACTGTTTACTACTCACTACTCACTGCACACTACTCACTGCACTGTTTACTACTCACTAAACACTACACACTGTTTACTACTCACTACACACTACTCACTACTCACTGCACTGTTTACTACTCACTACACTACACACTGTTTACTACTCACTACACACTGTTTACTACTCACTCACTACACAATACTAACTGGACACTACACACTACTAACTACACACTACTCACTGCACACTATTTACTACTCACTCACACACACTACTCACTACACACTGCTCAATAAACACTACACACTGTTACTACTCACTAAACACTACTAACTACACACTACACACTACTCACTACACACTATTTACTACACACCACTCACTCACACTACACACTCACTACACTACTCACTAAACACTACACACTGTTACTACTCACTACTCACTACACACTACTAACTACACACTACACACTACTCACTACACACTATTTACCACTCACTACAAACTTTTACTACTCACTACTCACTACACACACTACTCAATAAACACTACACACTATTTACTACTCACTACTCACTACACACTACTAACTACACACTACACACTACTCACTACACACTATTTACTACAAACTACCCACTACTCACTACACACTACACACTACTCAATAAACACTACACACTATTTACTACTCACTGCTCACTACACACTACTAACTACACACTACTCACCACACACTACTCACTACACACACTATTTACTACTCACTACACACTACTCATTACACACCACACACTACTCACTACACTCTTTTACTACTCACTACTCACTACACACTACCCATTAAACACTACACACTACTCACTACTCACTACACACTATTTACTACAAACTACTCACTACACACTACTCACTACACACTACAAACTACACACTACACACTATTTACTACTCACTACATGTTTTTAAATGGAAAACTAAAATCAACTAAAGGACAACCATAATTTTGACAATGTCCATCATAAATATAAAAAAAATCTATTTAAAATTCTTAAACAAAAAAAAAAAAAACATTGGTTTTAATAATGATTCACCAACAACCCTTTCTTTTTAAATAAAAAAAACTGCACTTGCACTCAGCCCAGATCTGGTATTTAAACTTTATTTATTATTTAATCTGTCTTTGTTGGTGACACAAAGGTACAAGGTCACAACATCGTTTCTGTTTCACTAATAAAAGTTAACACGTTGGGTGCATCCAGACCGCAGCTCCATGAGCACATTCTGAATAGTATCAAAATTGTACTTGAGATTTTTAGGATATGAAAAGTTGAGTGCATAGAGAAGGCCTAAGAGGTGTGCCAGAGTTTTTCAGAGTCGTCTAGAAAAAGTTACAAAAGAATCAACCAAATAGCAAAAGTATGAAAATGGTGTTATCATAAATAAAATCCTAAAATGTTTTAAACACTGAAACTTCAAGTCTTTTCAGTAGCTCATTCATGCCATGTGAAAAAGCTCCTCTTCTGGCTCTGTAAAGCTTCACACACCGTGATTGTCAATGGTGATGTGTAAAAATTCCATGCAGATCAGTTTAAAACCGACGACTCATTTGCATTAACAATAAAACTTACAGTAAACAATATTTAGTAGACATTACGTGCTGTGATCAACACTTAACAAGAGCGGAAAAAACTTCATTACCTGTTCTTGGAAGAACAGTGCAGGCCACATTTCCTGAACCTCCACAATCATTGGTTGCTTTTGGACCACTTCTTTTTTTCTCAGGAAAAATGTTAATTCCATTATTTTCACTTATGGCTACCATGTTTTTCTTCTTGCCTTTTTGTTTTCTTCCACCAAGAAAAGTATTTGCTCTTCAAGTGAAGTGTCAGTGTGGTTGCATGGATGTTCTGGGACATGACTGATTTCTCCACTCTGGAGTTTGCAGCTTTTACACTGCATTAAGTTTTTTAGTCGTCCTGAAAAATAAAAAAAGCATCAGTTATAACCTCATATTGTTAAATCACAACCTTATATTACTTCAAATATAAAAACACACTTAAAATGTAATGCCCCATAATTAAGTAAGAGTTAGTTACACACACACACACACACACACACATTTCTATTCATGAACTTAGGGAGAAAAACACTGTAATAATTAGATGTTGACACCCAGAAAGTCCACAAATAATTTACTACAGTTTATTTCAACCAAACCTTTTGATTTTAAACGATAAAAAACACTTTCAGTGATGTTTTTAAATGTACTATTTTAAATACGTTAACATTTAAGAGTTAAGACGAGTCCAGAATGCACTGAGCTCCATTAAAACCTTAATTTAAAAATTACTCCAAAAAAGCCTTAAAAAATGCAAATTCATTAAAAAGCCATGTGTTTGGACCATTTGTAACTTAATGCCCCATATTTAAGTAATATGCAAATCCTTTTAATAATTACTTTTTTTTAGTATATATTAAATGTATATTTTTGAATTTAGGATGAAAAACATTTTAAATGTGCGTTGTTGCAAAAAAATCAAAGTTATTAATTAAATGTTGACACCCAGAAGAGTCCACAAATAATTTATTACAGTTAGTATTTATTTCAAACGATTAAAAATGCTGTTACACTGAAGTCTTTTTGTAATGTACTCTTATAAATGAGACAAAATGTATGAGTTAACACCGTTAACACTACAAATGCATTTTACCTGTACACAATTATCGGGTTGGGAATATACAATTAATCACATGCATACAATCAAAAGTATTGTAATTATTTACATACAGCAGCAATATTAAGATCCTCGAAGACTGACAATAAAAGCAAAGTCCAATCAGACACTGGGATTAATTGGAGACGAAAAAACCCTGGAACTGGAGCAGGGAAACCCCGTGCACTAGTGCGATTTTCACGGCTCATCACTCGTGCGAAATATTTAAACATCAACGTTACTGTTACAACATAAAAATGTTTGTCCAGAAAACTTTGTTGAAGATGTCGGTGCAACAGCGCTAGCATGTATTTTTAAATAAATTCTCAGTTATTTACTATTCCGTGTATATGTGACTCACAAAGTGAAATATGATAAACAAATAGTGATTTTATTTTTCCCAGTTTAGAACGTGACAGCAGACAAATGCCAGATTCCTTTTTACATTGAATTCTTTATTTAGTAAACGTAACTGTTTATTACTAAAAGTTCTGGATGTGCTTTTAGTTTGTAATCGAGTGATTTACACGTGGATGTGTTTCTGTTTCGAGGCTCTGAAGCTCTTCAGAACGTCTGATAAACACTTTAGTGTAAAAAACATGAGCACTGAAACTCTACAGAATGTTAGATAGAAGCTTGCAGTAATGTGTGGAGAAGGTCTGAAGGTGATCAGGTCGAAGTTTATATGAATTATTCTCCTGATGAGTAAATGTACACACACTCAGGAGCACGAGGACGACACGAGGACGACACGGATTTTCAGGAATAATGTATTTATTGTGTAAACACTTGTAGAAATGATTTAAACCTACATCCATTTTTATAACTGAGGCCCAGTGAATACATGCAGTGTCTCTACAATAGAAATAAAGATCTGATCCTGTGAACTGGTTGTGTAAAGTGAAGTTAGTTGTGAACAGGTCTGAACACCAGAATCTTGGTCAGAGTTGATTTATAGATCGGCATCTGCTTGACTTTTCTGCGCTGGACCGGTTTGAAGTTTTTGTCTTTGATTGTAGCAGTTTCTCCACTAACTTCCTCATTGGTCTTCATAAGGATGAAGTTGATGTCTTTATTCCTGTGATGCAGATTGAAAGATGATTAACGCCACAGTGCAGCACAGGAGACATGTCACCATCACACTAAATGTAATATCAGTTCCTTTTGTGAAACTTGTTGAAAAAAGTTTAAAACACTTGAAGTTCGAATAGAAATAAAAAACACTCAAAATGACTGAAATATAAAAGTGATTTTTTTACAGTGAATTTATTAATAGTTACTTACTTTCCTCTAATTCAGTACTTACAGTGGACAGAAGTCTTGCAGCTGCTTACACAGAGACTGGATGAACCAGGAACCAGATATTGTGGATCTCAGTGAGTAGTACCCTTTTATAGTCGACCTTGCCATGAAGAAATCTTTCCCATTCAGGATGACCTCTCCAACATCTGTGTCTAATTCTTCCTCTTCCTCTGTTTCTTCTCCTGCATTCTCTTCATTGTGGGCATCAGATTGGACTATTGGATGGTACAGTTTCCCACGGCAGGCCTGGATGAAGAACACTTTGGGCTTGTTGTTTAGACTCGGGCAGGAAGCTCCATCAAATGGGCTGTAGATGTCATCCCTTAAAACTAATGTTTTATCTGTTCCATAAACTCCATTAGTGGTGCCATGGCTGAGGATGCAGCACACAAAACAGTCACCTTCATGCTGCTTTTGGCCATGTGTCTTCAGGATGGCCTTCATCTGCTCAGCGGTTTTATCCTTGTGCACCTCCACAGTGAAACCCAGCCAATCAAACACGTTACTAAGAGCGTCTGAGAGATAAACAGCAGAACAGAACATTTTTGTCTTATCCTCAAAGATCACATAATGTGTCTGTTTCAACATCTCATCACGTCCTACATCTCAACTCTATTCCCTACCTACACGTAGTTTCCATTTTAATACCTGATAATAGATGGAAAACCTGTGACCGTGGTTTATTAATCCTACTATATACATTCTCTCAGTACTGTCTTACAGATCAAACTGAAGGATGTAGTGGAGAGTGTTGGTGCCTCCAGAGTGACAGAAACACTGCACTGGTCCACCACATTCCAACTGTGCAAGCCAAGCTTTTTTTTACAGAACACTGAGTGTATTATATCAGACTGAATTTACTCCCTGAAGATATGAATATAATAACTCTACACACCTTTATCCATATCAGATCCATGTCTGTACATATCAGGGTCACCAAAGTTCATATTGTTGATGATCACACAAACACCACGAGGTCTACTGGACATTTTATATTCAGAAATCTGAAAACACATGAATTATTAATAAAACATTTCTGTAGCTCAATTTACTGTGAAGGTTTCTGTTCAGATCCTAAAGCAGGACGTGGAAGTGCAGCTTCTGAGTTCTGGAGTCAAAAGTGTAGAAACTCTGAGTGTTTGATGGTGTTTGAGAGACACCTACATGTTCCTTTTGTTTCTATGCAACAAACTCAGTAATGCAAAAGTATAAAGATTTACTTTAACCAAACAAATCTATAAATATCCAGATGTTCCACTTTATCCTCAGTGAAAAATCTTTCCTTATCATGAAGAACAGATTTACACACTCAGTCTACAGACAGCTTTAAACATTCAGCTGAAATATTTTGCTGTTTCTCTTGCAAAACTCGCCAAAGATGTTCTTCACCAGTTTTCTTCTTCATCTCAGAGCAGTTCAGTAGGATTGAGGTGAGGTGACTGGGCAGGTGGTTCCATGATAGATATCACTCCAGACGTCTGTCTGCTCTCTAAACATCATGTACAGAACTCAGACGTGCGTTTCAGATCATCGGCATGTTGTACGGTGAAGTCGCCTCTGATGAGCCGCAGTCCAGACAGAACTGCATGGTGCTGAAGTGTGGAATGGAGTCATGTTGGTTATCTTTCACTTTCTCAGAATCTTCTCTGCTCCAAAACAGCCCCAAACAATTACACTTCCAAGTTCTTCTGGTAGAGACACAAATCTCCCATTTGGACAGAACTTTCATCCACTTATTCACTGTCACTTTACTGTGTGTTTGCAGTTTACTGAGTTTGGTGCATAGAAATAAAAGAAACCTGCATCAAAAATCATAAACAATAATCTCCACACTTTTCAGGCACTGATTAGAGAAAATTCATCACACTGGAGTCTGAAGTCATTCTGTGTTTTATAATCACCTCCTCAGCGTCCTTCACTCGACCTTCTGTAGAGAAAAAAACACAGAAACATGCTCATCACTGAGTGTCTCTAAAACACGGTGAGAGAGAAGAACGTTTCAGGTACAATTACTGGTACCGAGTGACTGTTGCTGAGATGTTTGTTGAGATGGTTGATGAGATGGTTGATGAGATGTTTGTTGAGGTGTTTGTTGAGTTATGGAGAACTTCTTCAGCTGAGGAAATATCTCCTGAAAATCTTCTTTCCCCAACAGCTTCAGAAGTTTCTGACACGTCTCATCACCCTTTCCCATCACATTATCCAGGAGGTCGATGATGATCTTCTCTCCTGTGTAGTTGGGATGTTTGAGATTGTTGTAGTCACGCTTGGTGATGATCTCGTCCTTCTGGACGTGCTGTAAAACGATGCTGGAGTCGGTGGACAGAGTGTCGATGAGAAACACCTTGTTCTTACGCAACATCTCCATGACTAGAAGATACACATCAGAATGTAAAGCACACAGGTGTATGGAACTGTACAGTGTTGTTGTATTATGAAGAGCACAGACAGATGCAGATGTTGTACACACAGTCTGGATAATCTAGAGATGTGCACCATTAAACAGAAGATATAAAAACTACAGAAACAGTGGTCGGCTCAGTCTTGTCTCAGTTAAACACACTAATAAATGATCGGAGTCTCTGAAATGAGTATATGTGGGTTTCAGGTCTTTGGCTCTGTAGGTTTTGTGGATTGCTGGAAGTCAGGATTCTCCAGAGACCTGACAGATGTAGCATTACAATTTCTTTTCACTGGAACTAAGAGCCTCAAACACTGTTCCTTGACCGTAAATAAACCTGATCTTTACAGCACCTGGTGTTCATGTGTACCATCACCAGACTGCTATAATACTGATATCAACCAATAATCATCGTACAGAGGAAACAGCTGGAAAAAAAAGATGATACACGGCAAGGGATTAAAGTCTGCTGCATTTCTGTTCATGAAAACGAGCCTCAGTGACAAAGTTCCAGATTCCATCATTGAATCAGCAGAAATGCAGCACTGTGTGGTGGCTTCTTGTGTGTTTACATCAACTTACAACCTGGTTGTGAGCTGAACCTGTTCCCTGATCACTTCTCTCTGCAACTGGATCCTAGACTTCCTTACTGAGACCGCATTCAGTCTGGATCATGAACAGCATCTCCAGCACCAGCACACTGAGCATTGGGACCCCCAGGGCTTTGTT
>NC_060895.1:26248517-26271017 GCF_014805685.1 Silurus meridionalis
TTATGTGTGTCTGATCACGGTGTGTGTCTGATCGTGGTGTGTGTCTGATGATTATGTGTGTCTGATCGTGGTGTGTCTGATCGTGTGTGTCTGATCATTATGTGTGTCTGATGATTATGTTTGTCTGATCGTGGTGTGTTTGATCGGTGTGTGTCTGATGATTATGTTTGTCTGATGATTATGTGTGTCTGATCACGGTGTGTGTCTGATCGTGGTGTGTGTCTGATGATTATGTGTGTCTGCTTATTATGTGTGTCTGATCGTGGTGTGTATCTGATCGTGGTGTGTGTCTGATGATTATGTGTCTGATGATTATGTGTCTGATTGTGGTGTGTTTGATCATGGTGTGTCTGATGATTATGTGTGTCTGCTTATTATGTGTCTGATCACGGTGTGTGTCTGATCGTGGTGTGTGTCTGATGATTATGTGTGTCTGATGATTATGTGTGTCTGATCGTGGTGTTTGATCGTGGTGTGTGTCTGATGATTATGTGTGTCTGATCACGTGTGTGTCTGATCGTGTGTGTCTGATGATTATGTGTGTCTGATGATTATGTGTCTGATCGGTGTGTTGATCGTGGTGTGTGTCTGATGATTATGTGTGTCTGATGATTATGTTTGTCTGATTGTGGTGTGTTGATCGTGGTGTGTCTGATGATTATGTGTCTGATCGTGGTGTGTATCTGATCGTGGTGTGTGTCTGATGATTATGTGTCTGATCGTGGTGTGTATCTGATCGTGGTGTGTGTCTGATGATTATGTGTGTCTGATCGTGGTGTGTATCTGATCGTGGTGTGTGTCTGATGATTATGTGTGTCTGATGATTATGTTTGTCTGATCGTGGTGTGTTGATCGTGGTGTGTCTGATGATTATGTGTGTCTGATCGTGTGTATCTGATCGTGGTGTGTCTGATGATTATGTGTGTCTGATCGTGGTGTGTATCTGATCGTGGTGTGTGTCTGATTATGTGTGTCTGATGATTATGTTTGTCTGATCGTGGTGTGTTGATCGTGGTGTGTGTCTGATGATTATGTGTGTCTGATCGTGGTGTGTATCTGATCGTGGTGTGTGTCTGATGATTATGTGTGTCTGATGATTATGTTTGTCTGATCGTGGTGTGTTGATCGTGGTGTGTGTCTGATGATTATGTGTGTCTGCTTATTATGTGTGTCTGATCGTGGTGTGTATCTGATCGTGGTGTGTGTCTGATGATTATGTGTGTCTGATCACAGTGTGTGTTTGAATGTCAGGGATCTGAAATGAATGTGTTTTTGTGTGTTTCAGGATTTGAGTTTGTGGATAAACACAGAGGAGCTCTGATACAGAGAGTTACTTCAGTAATGGAGATTGCAGATGGTCTTCTGTCCAAGCAAATGATTACTAATGAAGTGTATAATACCATCCAAGCTGCAGCTACATCTCAGGAGAAAATGAGGATCATGTACTGGTCTTTTAACTCAAGAGCTGTGAAAGGAGAATTTTATAGAATCCTGAAGCAGAAACAGCCGTATTTAGTGCAGGATCTGGAACAGGAAATGTGAATTCTGTAGAAACAGTTGTAGTTAAGTGGATTAATGATCTTCTACGTTGTGCTGTAGTTAGATTTTCAGGTGTTTCTCGATTTCACCTCTGGTGTTTTTTTAACGGGAAAGTAGTAGATTGTTTTTTTTCTTACGGTATAATCAGGATTTCTACGGGTTCTAGAAAATATGGAATTAAATCAAATTTTATTTCTGTATTATATTTTAATTGACCAAAGACTGAACATAAACTGTAGATCTAATCAGACTTGATGCAGGTGACAGCTGGAGGTGATAATTACAGTTTGAGATCCTCAGATGTTCAGAAGGTGATGGTATTTGAGGGAAATAAATGTCAGTAGTAAAATGATCTCTGGAGTAAATTGAAGGCGACACATGACACATGACCTGGTGTTTAATCCTCTTGGCTGAATTCATGGTGCTTCAATAAACCTGTATAATAATATAAACACCTTCTGAACTACAGAAGAAAAACTCTAATAGAACAAAGTGTGTGAGATGTTTTTTTGGACACAGTGTTTGTAACTCTAAAATAAAAAGTTTTAAATAATTGAAATAATTGAGTAAAATACAGATACACTGTAAACACCTGCAGGATGCGTGTAGTGACTCCACTTCATTACTCATTTATATTGATGCATACTGATCAGTTTTACAGAACAACTTACACAGAGCTTTAAAGTCTCCATCATCAATACATCTATTCTAATGCTGGTTCAGTAGGACACTGAGTGAGAACATCATCAGCCTAAAACTCTGTTCGGAGAAAAATTACATAGATCAGTTTTTGTTTTTTTAAATCGACATGCTAATCAGCTAATCAACAGCTAATCATCTCCAGCCCTCACCAACAATCTCACATTTCCTGTCTAAAGTTTTCACCTTCTTTTTCTCTCTCACTCACACACACACACACACACACACACACACACACACACACACACAGATGTAGAGGACAGGGGGGTATGGAGACGGATGATCCGCTGTGGCGCCCCCTAATGGGAGCAGCTGAAAGAAAAAGAAGAAAAAGAATGATCAACAATCATGTGCAGTTTTAAGAGGAAATCTGTTCACTTCAGATACCTGTCCACAATCACAGGTGTTTCACATCAAATCCCCTTTATTTACTCTTTAACTTTTTAACTTCAGATAACGTTCTTTGTGTCAGATTACATTTACACTGTTACAGTCAAACTGTTATACATCCAGACACCTGAATGGGAACAGGAATGGGAATGGGAATGGAATGGGAATGAGAATGGGAATAGGAATAGAAATAGGAATGGGAATGGGAATAGGAATATAAATGGGAATGGGAATGGGAATAGGAATGGGAATGGGAATAGGAATGGGAATAGGAATATAAATGGGAATGGGAATAGGAATAGAAATAGGAATGGGAATGGGAATAGGAATAGGAATGGGAATGAGAATGGGAATAGGAATGGGAATGGGAATAGGAATGGGAATAGGAATATAAATGGGAATGGGAATGGGAATAGGAATGGGAATTCTAATTTCACTTTAATAAGCTTTACATCAGTCTCCTATAACTAAAGGCAATCTTTAGTTGAAGCTGAATTTTATTCATCTCATTTATTTCCACAAAAACCCTCATATTTTATTCTAATTCATTTACACAAAAAGAACAAGAGACATGAGATGTTTGAAGAACTGGTTGATTAAGGGCTTACAGGATCTTCTCATGGGTGGAATGTCACACTACAGAGAAAGAGAAACAGATCGAGCGTATGACTGTTTTGTTCTTTATTATCCATCGAATGTTGCTTTTCTACATTTGTATCCATGGTATCTGACTGTAGGAAAGATCAGATTTCTGCGTATGATCAGTGAGCTCTTCGTTTTTATGTTTTGGAAAGGGGGTGTTTTCTCAACACCTCCGGAGCCCATTTTATGTAGTGAAGGCCGTCACTGCAGATCTCAGGAGTTTGGTATAAACGGAGGTGGGACTTGAGCTCTAAGTAGTCTGAACAAACTAGAGACCTGAAGGAGAAGAGGATTTTTCAGTCTCACTCCCGCAAATATGTGTAAATTTCTCCTGCTCGCAAAATTGAGGTTTTTAAAAAACTCTTGATTATTTTATTGAATGTTTTGTGCATGAGCTGGAGGAGGTGGTGCAGGAATCTAGTTGTGATTTGTTGGTGAAAAAGAAGAGATGATAAGCGCATGGTTTTGATTTCAGTGATGTGATGATTTGGAGAGATAAACTAGTTAAACGTTTATGTTGTAAATGAGGAGTCTGCTATCACTTTAAAACCAGAAGTACAGACATCCATCCTGGTGCTTCCTGTGTATCCACCAGGTTACACTATGAAGTGCAGAAGAGGTGCTGCAAGGAGTCGATTCTGAAGCCTCCATCCAGGATCTTGTCCATCGTGCATGCAGTCCAAATATTCCAATGAGTTCTAATGTTTTAAAATGAGTTTTAATTCTACTCAGAAAAGCACGGCACCATTATTCATGTTCTCTTTAGAAATCTTACACATTTGCATGAGTATCTTGTAGATGTTCTGCTTGTCCAGCCTCAGATTTGATCATTCTATTAAAGTGTGTAACATGAGGAATTATTGAGACTTACATGAGATTTATTTTTATATTGAGCAATAAAATGTTTAAATGACGTAAGAAGTCATAAAAAAAGACTTAATATTGAATCTGTTTATTCACAGCTCTTGGGGATTTCTACGTAAACTCCGCCCCTTTGTGAAGCCCCTCCCACTGCAACGATTATACTTGAATCTCGGGGAATCTCGCGATAAGTGGATGCTTGAAACCTCCCCATGATCCTTTGCGGTCCCTCTTTCCAGCCGGCGCCTGAGAATGGGTATGTGTTTTCATCCTGTCCTGCTCTGAACAATCCGCGTTCATCTGCGGCTCTACTCTGATCTTTAACCCGAATCTGTGCTCGGGGTGTTCAGGAGGCGACCCGCGGCCGCACCGGGATCTTAGTTCTGTACTGCGGCCGCTGATTTTGGTGTATTTTGTGAGGAGATGATAGAGGAGATAGAGGAGCGCTGACATGAGTCAAGATGGCGGCGCGCTCAGGGGCCATTACTGCCTGAGCTTTTAATTCACCACGTGTGTGTGTGTGTGTGTGTGTGTGTGTGTGTGTGTGTGTGTGTGTGTGTGTGTGTGAGAGAGAGAGAGAAAGGTGAAAACTTTAGACAGAAAATGTGAGATTGTTGGTGAGGCCTGGAGATGATTAGCTGTTGATTAGCTGATTAGCATGTCGAGGCGCTGAAGAGACTCTTCATAAATAACTTCTTTTTATCTTCTTTATTATCTTTAATATCTCAGATGTGATGTTTGAGATGTTATTAAGGGTTATAATGGTGTATTGTGTGTAAAGTCTGGAGTTGTGGAGCTCGTGTTCTCCTGCAGCGTGGAGAATCTGGAGACTTTTCACTGCACACTTTCAGATCTCTGGTGTTTTAATGCAGAGCGGGAAAGTGTTTGATGTAAGAATTTTTCTCAGGAGGTGTGTGTGTGTGTGTGTGTGTGTGTGTGTGTGAGAGTGTGTGAGAGAATCCCCAGCTCGAGTGTGTGATGAGTTCATTGCGGAGTCTGAAAGTAAACCATGCTGAGACTTACCTTGGAGAACTGATCACTCGAGAGTGTGTGTGTGTGTGTGTGTGTGTGTGTGTGTGTGTGTGTGTGTGTGTGTGTGTTTGTTCTTCCTTCATCTGAACACTAATCTTCTCTCTTTTATTGAAAGGTATCTCAAGGGATAACTGGCACAAACGCCGTAAGACCGGTGGCAAACGCAAACCCGTCCACAAGAAGAGGAAGTATGAGCTCGGACGACCTCCATCAAACACAAAGGTACTGTACCACACACACACACACACAGTGTGTTTATACCCCATACACACACTGTTCTACCCTCATACCTCTGACTCCTCTGTGATCTGAGCTGATTCTGGTGTAACACATGATCTTCATGCTCTGATCTGACCTACAGAACACACACCGTGGTCACTGCTGTGTGTGTGTGTGTGTGTGTGTGTCCATGTGAGTGATGTAAACTCGTCCTTAGGTTGGTCTGTATTTGATCGTTTTGGTCAAAGTTTTGGACCTGCCAATGTTAGGATCTGTCATAGTTACACTGACACATGGACATGAGGAGGAGGAAGGGGGGGATGAGGGGGGTGTTTGGGGATTATTGTGGATAATAAATATGTAGTTTTTGTTTTTATTTTGTTTTTTCAGCTCGGCCCGAAGCGCATCCACACAGTGAGAGTCCGCGGTGGGAATAAGAAATACCGCGCTCTCCGTCTTGATGTGGGGAACTTCTCCTGGGGCTCAGAGTGTAAGTGTGTGTGTGTGTGTGTGTGTGTGTGTGTGTGTGTGTGTGTGTGTGCGCGCGCACCATACAGCAGTTTGGGTAGAGTTCAGATGATTCCTGCAGGTCTTTTCAGTGATGATACCACGTCCAGTTCTGCTACTGAGTGTATGTGAGTGACACTTGTGTTCCAACTCTGAGAACAAGACCTGCAGCTCATCATCTGTACCCCACACATCTGTACCCCACACATCTGTACCCCACACATCTGTACAGCTCATAAATCAGAATCTAAAAGGGTTCTACTGACGTTCTCACACACAAGCTAAAAGAAGCCTTTAGGTACAGAATTTTTATATTGGAGAGATTTATACAGGATGCACATTCCAGGTGTGGTTTATATTTTACCTGGATTTAAATGTACACACCCCACACCCCATGCAGTGTGTTAATAATGTGTGTTTTTCCAGGCTGCACCCGTAAGACCAGGATCATCGATGTGGTCTACAATGCCTCTAATAATGAGCTGGTCAGGACCAAAACCCTGGTAAAGAACTGTGTGATCCTGGTGGACAGCGCCCCCTTCAGGCATTGGTATGAGTCTCACTATGCACTGCCTCTGGGACGCAAGAAGGGAGCCAAACTGGTACGCTTCTAACACACCTACACACACACACACACACACCTTTATTCTGTGTGATCAGGTGTAATGTTCAGGGTCGTTAAAATACTTTTAAATAGAAGTTGCTTTAATAAGATGATTTTATATTCATTATTAATTAAACATCAATCATGCCATAATTTTCTCCAGTTTCTCAGATGTTTATTATAATTTAACTTTATAATCATGTCAAGCTGTTAGAGCGGTACTGCCCCCTACTGACTAACATGGTGAATAAACTCTAAACAGGAGTGAGAGGTTTCTTTTAAACGAATTTAGATTTTAGCATGAACACACACAAGCTGCTCAGGTGAGGAACACTGCTCATGTTCTTCACTCAAACATCAGAGATGTTTATTTTACAGGGTGTAGGTGGTAGCTTGGTGGTCTGCTAGACATGTGTAAGGTCTTTCTGTGATGAGATTGTTGTCCAGTTCTGCTCCTGAATCACTCTGATGCAGTCGAACACTCTGAGAAAGACACTGAGGTCAGAATGGAGTAGAAAGATCTCACAGGAGCATCATTAGCAGTACAGATCAGATTATTCGGGTCATTTATTTTCAGTATGTTTATTATTTATCGGAGTGTGATGGTCCTGTTTAGTAACCTTCTGTCGTCTCCTTCCAGACCCCTGAAGAGGAGGACATCCTGAACAAGAAAAGGTCCAGGAAAGTCCAGAAGAAGTTTGACAAGCGCAGAAAGAACAGCAAGATCAATTCTCTTTTGGACGAGCAGTTCCAGCAGGGCAAGCTCCTCGGTGAGACTCGTGTACCATCAATCCCACATCTCATTTCCCAGAATGCAACACTCATGATGAAATTCTTATCCAGTTCTGCTACTGATGAACAGTGCTGAACTCTTACCACTTTCTGACTCCAAACTAATTCCTCAAACATCTACACACACTTTCTGTACAGCGCCGTAATAAACACTGTGTGTGTGTGTGTGTGTGTGTGTGTGTGTGTGTGTGTGTGTGTGTGTGTGTGTGTGTGTGTGTGTGTGTGTGTGTGTGTGTGTGTGTGTGTTCCCAGCATGCATTTCCTCCAGACCGGGACAGTGTGGTAGAGCTGACGGCTACGTCCTGGAGGGAAAAGAACTGGAGTTCTACCTGAGGAAAATCAAGGCCAAGAAAGGCAAATAAATGTACAGCTGTTTGATACCATGCTATTAAAGATGACCACCACCCACAGCCCAGACTCCGCCTCTTTATTCAGCCCTCCAATCAAGTGTGTGCTCTTAAACACGTCAGTCACACTAATCAAGAAGTGCAGAAGTGCAACATTTCACCTGTTTCCTGTCAGATTGGTGATGTCACTTCCTGTCACAGTAAATACTGAATATTTGAAGCAGGATGAAGATTAAAATTTTCTTTAATCCTGCAAATAAAATTCTGAGTGTTTGAGTTCATAAGATATAAGTTAAAGTTTAATTATTTACGTCTGTAACTTCTTTATTCTAAAGTTTATGATGAAGTGATAAAATGTTATTGTAAATGGAGTACTGAGTAGTTCTTCATCGGTTCCTCACCCTGACTGGAGACCTGCAGGCTTTATGAAAGTGTGACACGGTTATGCAGTGTTATTCAGTGTTGCTATAACGAGTTATAAACTCCTACATTAATATGCACGGTCATGTGACTCGTCTCTTCACATCACTGTTTTCACTGGTTTTCTGTGGGGGTTTGATGTTCTCACACCAGCCCTGGGAACTGGTTTTATTATTTAGGCATGAGCTCTGCTGTGAGACTCAAACAGCTACTGATGAAAAATACGACTGTCTGCGCTGCTCTTTTCACCACGTGTCCATCATCATTTCACATCATCTCCACACACAAAAACACATTCAGCAAAACTCTCATAAACCAGTACTAGCTGTAGAGCAGACGTCGTCCACATCCTCCTGCTGCAGGGCCACTTCTCAGAACACAACACTTTTATTTCAGTGTCTGAAGTTTTTAAATATAAAAAGCAGAGTTTATCACTGTTATTTAACTTTTTATTGCAATACAATAAGATGTGATATTTCTCTGAATCTTCTCGTTTTTCAAGACGATAAAGTGAAATGTTCTACGTTGCACCAATTTTTATTAATTAACATGATTAGACAGGCAATATAAAATATTCATGTAAATTTAGAATTAGAGAGTTTATATATAAAATTTGTAGAAAAATATTAAAAACATTAAGTCTTGCTGAACTGTTGAGGTCTACACATCACAGAACGACAACAAAGCTTTTGTGCTTCAGTGCAAATACCAGCCCACAATTACTGCATAATGTACTGCCATTTTAAATGTTTGAATTTTTTGCATTAATATTAAATACTTAACATGTTGGAAGATTAAAAATAATAAAAAAGGGGATGTTGTACAGAAACTAAACATACCCATGAGCACATTGACCTTGTGAGGGTCCAACTGGTCCTTTAAGGTTTGAATCCCACATTTCCCAGTGAGTTCATCTTGCTAAAGAAAAGTAACGTAAGCAGGTCCTGAGTAAAAAAAGAAACTGGTGATTTGTTGAGTCTTTTGAACATCCTCATTGGGACTGCAACATCAGAATCAGCGAAGGCAACCAGGGTAGAAGAAGAACCAATCAAGACTGTTATGAAAATGATTCACTACACTACTACATTTTCTCCAGTGGTCACAGATACACGATGAGACAACTAAAATAAATTATTGCAACTATTACATCTGGATAATCATTAGGTTTCTCTAACCATTTCCATTTCTGGGGATGCAGGAAGACGTCTCTCTCCAGAACTCAGGCTTTAACTTGAGCTGTAAGATGAGCCTCGTTTCATGGCCTCTACGGCATTTTTAAGAGATGCCACAATTCCAGGAAGCTCTACAAGAAAAAAAACAAGTCAAGTAATTTAGGGCAGTACAAAGTTTGGGTTGTTCTTCATTTTCAGTTTATAATCTCTTAATAAAATGCTCACTTTTTTATAATAAAACATTGCTGTAACTTTCAAACAATTATTATACAGTAATACTTCAGTATTACAATAGGACTTATCTTGCAAAATCTGTAAATTGGTTGCAGTTGGAACAGGTTTTAAAAAAGTAATTAAAGACATAAAAACGCTTAATACAAAGCAAATCATAGAGATGTTTACTGTTCATGTGGAAAATAAAGATATTAAATGTTTAATAAAACCTGCATGCTATTGTAATATAGCTGTTATTACAGATTCATGATGACTTTTAATCTCCATGCTGTCCGTAAAAACTACAAAAATACTTAAATAGTCCAGACACACTGTAACCTACAATTGTTACAATGGAGAGCTTTTCTACCTGTTATTACTCATAGTTACTGTAACCCAGGGGTCCACAAATTACAGCCCTCTGAAGAATGCCAGAGACATTATTCTTTTCATTTTAAATATTTTACTCAGATCATATCTGATAATAAAGGTTGTACTTTTAAACTTAAATTTCCCTTTTGAGGCACCGACAGTTGATCGCTGGCTTCTGATCTTTAGAGGTGAATCACATGCAAGATGCTGCACAAAGACTGCTATATATATTATAACACATTTATTATTTATATCATTATATTTATTTCATTAATATATTCAAATTTATTTTCTTTAGGACATTTTTTTAAATATAAAGTTCATTAGCAATTATTTTACATGGATAATTTTGGTTTGTCTTTTATCCAGTATCCAAAACTTCTTCTCCACACCCCTCTGTCCTCTACATCTGTCTCTTTCACACCAACTACCTGCATGTCTTCCCTCACCACATCCATAAACCTCCTCCTTGTTCTTCCTCTTTCCCTCCTTCCTGGTGTCTCCATCCTCAGCATTCTCCTACTGATATACCCCATGTCCCTCCTCTGCACATGTCCAAACCACCTCAATCTCACCTCCCTCACCTTGTCTCCAAAATGTCCTACATGCACTGTCCCTCTAATAAACTCATTTCTAATCCTGTCCATCGTCATCACTCCCAACGAACATCTCAACATCTTCAGCTCTGCTACCTCCAGCTCCACCTCCTGTCTTTTACTCAATGCCACTGTCTCTAATCCATACAACATCTCAGGTCTCACCACAGTCCTATAAACTTTCCCTTTCACTCTCACAGATACTCTTCTATCACAAATCACTCCTGCTATCACTCTTCTCCACCCACTCCACCCTGCCTGCACTCTTTTCTTCACTTCTCTAACACACTCTCCATTACTTTACACTGTTGACACCAGGTACCTGAACTCCTCCACCTTCTCCACCTCTTCCCCCTGCAACCGCACCCCTCCACTGCCCTCCCTCTCATTCACCCACATGTACTCTGTCTTACTCCTACTGACTTTCATTCCTCTTCTCTCCAGCGCAAAGCCATTGTTCCTTCGTGCCTCAAGACGACGACCATCGTTCCCGTGCCTAAGAAGTCTACTGTCTCCTGCCTCAATGACTATTGCCCCGTCATGCTTATACCCATCGTGATGAAGTATTTCGAGAGGCACATCAAGACCCACTTACCACCCTCGCTGGACCCCATGCAGTTTGCATATCGTCCAAACCGCTCCATAGACGATGCCATCTCCATGACCCTCCATCTGGCCCTTACCCACCTGGACAACAAGGACTCATATGTACAAATGCTGTTTATAGACGTCAGCTCAGCATTCAACACAATCATTCCTCAGCACCTGATTGAGAAGCTGAGCCTACTGGGCCTGAACACCTCCCTCTGCATCTGGATCCTGGACTTCCTGACTGGAAGACTTCAGTCAGTCCGGATCGGGAACAGCATCTCCAGCACCACCACACTGAGCACTGGGGCACCTCAGGGCTGTGTGCTTAGTCCACTGCTGTTCACTCTGCTAACTTATGACTGTGTAGCAATGCACAGCTCAAATCACATCATCAAGTTCGCAGATGACACGGCCGTGGTGGGTCTCATCAACAAGAACAACGAGTCAGCATACAGAGAGGAGGTGCACCAGTTAACAGCCTACAGTGACTCTTGTTCCTACTTTCACTCTGATCACTGTACAGTGTCTTTACCTTTTATACAACAATAGAGACTTAATATCCACATCCTTCTCTCTCTCTCTCTCTCTCTCTCTCTCTCTCTCTCTTTCTCTCTCTCTCTCTCTCTCTCTCTCTCTCTCTCTCTCTCTCTCTCTCCCCATCACCCCTCTTTCTCTCTCTCTCTCTCTCTCTCTCTCTCTCTCTCTCTCTCTCTCCCCATCTCTCTCTCTCTCTCTCTCTCCCCATCACCCCTCTCTCTCTCTCTCTCTCTCTCTCTCTCTCTCTCTCTCTCTCCTCTCTCTCTCTCTCTCTCTCCCCATCACCCCTCTCTCTCTCTCTCTCTCTCTCTCTCTCTCTCTCTCTCTCTCCCCATCACCCCTCTCTCTCTCTCTCTCTCTCCCCATCTCTCTCTCTCTCTCTCCCCATCACCCATCTTTCTCTCTCTCTCTCTCTCTCTCTCTCTCTCTCTCTCTCTCTCTCTCCCCATCACCCCTCTCTCTCTCTCTCTCTCTCTCTCTCTCCATCACCCCTCTTTCTCTCTCTCTCTTTCTCTCTCTCTCTCTCTCCCCATCACCCCTCTTTCTCTCTCTCTCTCTCTCTCTCTCTTCCCATCAACCCCTTTCTATCTCTCTCTCTCTCTCTCTTTCTCCCCATCACCCCTATTTCCTCTCTCTCTCTCTCTCTCTCTCTCTCTCTCTCTCTCTCTCTCTCACTGTCACCCCTCCTTTCTCTCTCTCTTTCTCTCCCTCCCTCCCTTCCTCTCTCTCTGTCACCCCTCTTCTCTTTCTCTCCTTCTCTCCATGCAATCCATGATTCATGACTCCATCATCTCCACAGTATCTGTGTAAAGCTGCTCTGAGACAATGTTCATTATTAAAAGCTCAATACAAATAAACATAAATGTAATTAAATTAGCACTTTCCAAGTTTGCTTTGCAAAAATTAAGAGTTATATTTATATTTAGTGTGTAATCTGGTGTACAGTGTAGATTTATTCATTACTAAAGACTCAAAGCACTTTTGTACGTCGCTCTGGACACAAACGTCTGCTAAATGCCGCAAATGTAAATGTAAATGTATAATAATGTGATGTTGAGAATAATAATGGTGATGATGATGGTGATAATGATGATGGTGATAATAATAATGACGCTAAAAATGATGATGATGGTGATGATGATGATGATGATGATGGTGATGATGGTGATAATGATGACGATAAAGGTGATATTGATTATGGTGATGGTGATGATAATAATTATGGTGATGATGATGATGATGATGGTGATGATGGTGATGATGATGACGATAAAGGTGATATTGATTATGGTGATGGTGATGATAATAATTATGGTGATGATGATGATGATGATGGTGATGATGATGATAAAGGTGATATTGATTATGGTGATGGTGATGATAATAATTATGGTGATGATGATGATGGTGATGATGGTGATGATGATGATAAAGGTGATATTGATTATGGTGATGGTGATGATAATAATTATGGTGATGATGATGATGATGATGGTGATGATGGTGATGATGACGATAAAGGTGATATTGATTATGGTGATGGTGATGATAATAATTATGGTGATGATGATGATGGTGATGATGGTGATGATGATGACGATAAAGGTGATATTGATTATGGTGATGGTGATGATAGTAATTATGGTGATTATAACGCTAAAAATGATGATGATGGTGATGATGATAATTATGAGGATGAAGATGATGTATTTTGAGGAGCAAGTCAGGTTTTATTAAAGAACAACAAACACAAATATTTTAATAATTTGCATTGATAATTATTGATGTTTATTTGCATGTTATTGATAGGTATAATATTTATAATAAAAACAATTTGTTAAATATTTATTTTATTAAATGTACCCGGATGCAACAAACCCAGCCATTATTGTTACACAAGTCAGTGCACTCTTAGTGCCAGTCCTAGGCCCGGATAAATACGGAGGGTTGCGTTAGGAAGGACATCCGGATCACACATTGTGATGTGGATCACGAATCAGAATTTCATAGCGGATCGGTCGAGGCCCGGGTTACAGCATCAGATGGTGGTCTGTAGGATGGTTTTGGAGGTGAAGAAGAAGAGGAGGAGAGTGAGGACTGAAAGAAGAATAAGATGGTGGAAACTGAAGGAGGAAGAGTGTAGTGTGAGGTTCAGGGAAGAGGTCAGACAGGAACTCGGTGGTGGTGAAGAGGTGCTGGATGATTGTG
The DNA here is from genome assembly GCF_014805685.1 of Silurus meridionalis. NCBI lineage: Eukaryota > Metazoa > Chordata > Actinopteri > Siluriformes > Siluridae > Silurus > Silurus meridionalis. The sequence goes on from NC_060895.1 coordinate 26,262,259, forward strand.
GAACTACTGCAGGAGTGATGAGGGAGCCAGCTAGAAAAGTACTTGGTGTAACATCTGGAAATAAAAAGGAAGACAAAGAGACGTGGTGGTGGAATGAGGAAGTGCAGGAGAGCAGAAGGAGAAAGAGGTTGGAGAAACAGAATTGGGATCGACAGAGTGATGAGAAAAGTAGGCAGGAGTACAAGGAGATGCAGCAGCAGGTGAAGAGGGATGTGGTGAAAGCCATGGAAAAGTCAGATGAGGAGCTGTGGGGAGAAGTTGTACAGTAAGGAGACAGACTGGTTCAAGGTGGATGTTGGACTGCATCAAGGATCCGCTATAAACCCTTTTTTGTTTGTAGTGGTGATGGACAGGTTGAAGGACGAGGTCAGACAGGAGTCTCTGTGGACTATGATGTTTGTAGATGATATTGTGATTAGTGGTGAGAGTAGTGAGCAGGTGGAGAAGAACCTGGAGAGGTGGAGGTACATGCTGGAGAGAAGAGGAATGAAAGTCAGTAGGAGTAAGACAGAGTACATGTGTGTGAATGAGAGGGAGGGCAGTGGAGGGGTGCGGTTGCAGGGAGAAGAGGTGGAGAAGGTGGAGGAGTTCAGGTACCTGGAGTCAACAGTGCAGTAATGGAGTGTGTTAGAGAAGTGAAGAAAAGAGTGCAGGCAGGGTGGAGTGGGTGGAGAAGAGTGATAGCAGGAGGGATTTGTGATAGAAGTTCAAGTTCAAGTTTAACTTTATTAATCCCCGAAGGGAAATTTAGATGTCACAGCAGCACAACCATACAATGAATAAATTAAAACAACTTTAAAACAACATTCACAAACAACATAGAAACTTGTTCTCCAGTATCAAGTGACAAAGCATTGTAATTATATACAAAAACATAAATCCTAAAAAGTACGTCATCTTAAATAACACTGATTATACAACCTAATTGCCGTTGGGAAAAAAGACTTCCTATAACGCTCCCTGTAACAGCGTGGATGGATCAATCTTAAGCTGTAGGTACTCATAAAGTCACAAACTATTTCATTTAAAGGATGACAATCATGATTTATCATCGTAAAGAGTTTCCCAATCATTCTATCCTGCATTATCACCTCAAAGGTGGGTAACACACTCCCTACGACAGAACCTGCCTTCTTTATTCGTTTATTTAACTTATTCTTCTCCTTTTCTAGCAGTCCCCCTCCCCAACTTGTGGCAGAGTACAATATCACAGATGAGACCACAGAGTCATAGAAGGTCTTAAGTAGTACATGACTTACACCAAAGGACCTCAGTCGCCTTAACAAATGAATACGACTTTGACCTTTCTTATAAACATGCATCGTGTTGTCAGACCAATTGAGCTTATTATTCAAATATACACCCAAATACTTGTACGTTTTTACAATCTCAACTTCTGAGTAGAAGAGTATCTGTGAGAGTGAAAGGGAAAGTTTATAGGACTGTGGTGAGACCTGAGATGTATGGATTAGAGACAGTGGCATTGAGTAAAAGACAGGAGGTGGAGCTGGAGGTAGCAGAGCTGAAGATGTTGAGATGTTCGTTGGGAGTGATGACGATGGACAGGATTAGAAATGAGTTTATTAGAGGGACAGCACATGTAGGACGTTTTGGAGACAAGGTGAGGGAGGTGAGATTGAGATGGTTTGGACATGTGCAGAGGAGGAACATGGGGGAATATCAGTAGGAGAATGCTGAGGATGGAGACACCAGGAAGGAGGAAAAGAGGAAGACCAAGGAGGAGGTTTATGGATGTGGTGAGGGAAGACATGCAGGTAGATGGTGTGAAAGAGAGAGATGTAGAGGACAGAGGGGGATGGAGACGGAGGATCCGCTGTGAAGACCCCTAATGGGAGAAGCTGAAAGAAGAAGAAGTACCCGGATGCGACAGTGTAACGCTGAGAATAAAGGAATAAACAATTATTAAACACTCAGCGAAGAAAAATAACACAAGATAATAAAATATAAGCGATTTAAAGACAGCTATATATATTATATGATATTAATTTAAAGTTTATCAGAGCGGGTGTAATAGCGGGATTCATTTCCGGTGCCGCAGTGACGTGTATAATGTGCGACGGCTGCTGTCTGGTTCGTCTCCCTGGTCCCGGCTCCCGGTCTTGGTGTCTGTCAGGATGGTGAGAAATCTAACATTCTCGGTGGGGGGGTTATTTTATATGCGTTATTAACAAATGGAACCTGCGGGTTCATTATAGCTGAGAGAGGAAATGGAAGGAAACAATAAGCGATAGTGGCATTAAATCCGTTTTAATCAGGATGTCAATCTTAGATTTCATCCAGACTGCAGCAAGAACACCTCAGAACACCCCGTCTCCTTTATTCTCACACCGTCTCCTTCATTCTCACACCGTCTCCTTCATTCTCTCACCGTCTCCTTCATTCTCACACCGTCTCCTTCATTCTCCTTCATTCTCACACCGTCTCCTTCATTCTCACACCGTCTCCTTCATTCTCAACCCGTCTCCTTCATTCTCAACCCGTCTCCTTCATTCTCACACCGTCTCCTTCATTCTCACACCGTCTCCTTCATTCTTACACCGTCTCCTTCATTCTCACACCGTCTCCTTCATTCTCAACCCGTCTCCTTCATTCTCAACCCGTCTCCTTCATTCTTACACGTCTCCTTCATTCTCACACCGTCTCCTTTATTCTCACACCGTCTCCTTTATTCTCACACCGTCTCCTTCATTCTCACACCGTCTCCTTCATTCTCACACCGTCTCCTTCATTCTCACACCGTCTCCTTCATTCTCACACCGTCTCCTTCATTCTCACACCGTCTCCTTCATTCTCACACCGTCTCCTTCATTCTCAACCCGTCTCCTTCATTCTCACACCGTCTCCTTCATTCTCAACCCGTCTCCTTCATTCTCACACCGTCTCCTTCATTCTCACACCGTCTCCTTCATTCTCCTTCATTCTCACACCGTCTCCTTCATTCTCACACCGTCTCCTTCATTCTCAACCCGTCTCCTTCATTCTCAACCCGTCTCCTTCATTCTCACACCGTCTCCTTCATTCTCACACCGTCTCCTTCATTCTTACACCGTCTCCTTCATTCTCACACCGTCTCCTTCATTCTCAACCCGTCTCCTTCATTCTCAACCCGTCTCCTTCATTCTTACACGTCTCCTTCATTCTCACACCGTCTCCTTTATTCTCACACCGTCTCCTTCATTCTCACACCGTCTCCTTCATTCTCACACCGTCTCCTTCATTCTCACACCGTCTCCTTTATTCTCACACCGTCTCCTTCATTCTCACACCGTCTCCTTCATTCTCACACCGTCTCCTTCATTCTCACACCGTCTCCTTCATTCTTACACCGTCTCCTTCATTCTCACACCGCCTCCTTCATTCTCAACCCGTCTCCTTCATTCTCAACCGTCTCCTTCATTCTCACACCGTCTCCTTCATTCTCAACCCGTCTCCTTCATTCTCACACCGTCTCCTTCATTCTCACACCGTCTCCTTCATTCTCACACCGTCTCCTTCATTCTCACACCGTCTCCTTCATTCTAACCCGTCTCCATCATTCTCACACCGTCTCCTTCATTCTCACACCGTCTCCTTCATTCTTACACCGTCTCCTTCATTCTCAACCCGTCTCCTTCATTCTCAACCCGTCTCCTTCATTCTCACCCCGTCTCCATCATTCTCACCCCGTCTCCATCATTCTCACACCGTCTCCTTCATTCTCACACCGTCTCCTTCATTCTCACACGTCTCCTTCATTCTCACACCGTCTCCTCACACCGTGTCCTTCATTCTCAACCCGTCTTCTTCATTCTCAACCCGTCTCCTTCATTCTCAACCCGTCTCCTTCATTCTCAACCCATCTCCTTCATTCTCACCCCGTCTCCTTTTTTTCATCCCATCTCATTCATTCTCAACCTGTCTCCTTCTTCTCATCCCGTCTCCTTCTTCTTTTCCCGTCTCCTTCTTCCTCACCCTTTCTCACTCTACTGCTTTTACTCGAAATGATTGATTGTTGTTTTCCAGATGATCACGAAATGACTGTTTGTGTGTGTGTGTGTGTGTGTGTGTGTGTGTGTGTGTGTGTGTGTGTGTGTGTGTGTGTGTGTGAGAGCTGGTCGTAGTTTACTGTCCTCAGTCTCCCTGTAATTGCTGTTGTGTAATTGACTGTGTAATCAGAATATTTAGTGTGTAATAGAAACACAACACACACTGCTTTTGCTGAATATAACAAACATAAAACCAAATTTAACCTTTTCATGTTTTTACATAATCATTATCACCATTACTATCACCACCATTACCATCACAACCATCACCACCATGATCAACCATCACCACCATCATCAACCTTCACCACCATTACCATCACCACCATCATCAACCTTCTCCACCATTACCATCACCACCATCATCAGCCTTCTCCACCATTACCATCACCACCATCATCAACCTTCACCACCACCATCTTCAACCATCACCACCATTACCATCACAACCATTACCACCATTACCATCACAACCATCACCACCATCATCAACCATCACCACCATCAACCTTCACCACCACCATCATCAACCATCACCACCATTACCATCACCACCATCATCAACCATCACCACCATCATCAACCTTCACCACCATTACCACCACCACCATCAACCTTCACCACCACCATCATCAACCATCACCACCATTACCATCACCACCATCATCAACCATCACCACCATCAACCTTCACCACCATTGCCATTACCACCATCAACCTTCACCACCACCATCAACCTTCACCATCATCAACCATCGCCACCATCATCAACCATCGCCACCATCATCAGCCATCACCACCATCAACCTTCACCACCATTACCATCACCACCATCATCAACCATCACCACCATCATCAACCTTCACCACCATTACCATCGCCACCATCATCAACCATCACCACCATCATCAACCACCACCACCATCATCAACCTTCACCTCCATTACCATCGCCACCATCATCAACCATCACCACCATCATCAACCTTCACCACCATTACTATCACCACCATCATCAACCTTCACCACCATCAACCTTCACCACCATTACCATCACCACCATCATCAACCTTCACCACCATTACCATCACCACCATCATCAACCTTCACCTCCATTACCATCGCCACCATCATCAACCATCACCACCATCATCAACCATCACCACCATCATCAACCTTCACCACCATTACCATCACCACCATCATCAACCTTCACCATTACCATCACCACCATCAACCTTCACCACCATTACCATCACCATCATCATCAACCTTCACCACCATTACCATCACCACCATCATCAACCTTCACCACCATTACCATCACCACCATCATCAACCTTCACCACCATTACTATCACCACCATCATCAACCTTCACCACCATTACTATCACCACCATCAACCTTCACCACCATCAACCATCACCATCATCATCAACCTTCACCACCATTACCATCACCATCATCATCAACCTTCACCACCATTACCATCACCACCATCATCAACCTTCACCACCATTACCATCACCACCATCATCAACCTTCACCACCATTACTATCACCACCATCATCAACCTTCACCACCATCAACCATCACCATCATCATCAACCTTCACCACCATTACCATCACCACCATCATCAACCTTCACCACCATTACCATCACCACCATCATCAACCTTCACCACCATTACCATCACCACCATCATCAACCTTCACCACCATTACCATCACCATCATCATCAACCTTCACCACCATTACCATCACCACCATCATCAACCTTCACCACCATTACTATCACCACCATCATCAACCTTCACCACCATCAACCATCACCATCATCATCAACCTTCACCACCATTACCATCACCACCATCATCAACCTTCACCACCATTACCATCACACCATCATCAACCTTCACCACCATTACCATCACCATCATCATCAACCTTCACCACCATTACCATCACCACCATCATCAACCTTCACCACCATTACCATCACCACCATCATCAACCTTCACCACCATTACTATCACCATCATCATCAACCTTCACTACCATTACCATCACCACCATCATCAACCTTCACCACCATTACCATCACCACCATCAACCTTCACCACCATTACCATCACCACCATTACCATCACCATTATCACTATAATCACCACCACCACCATCATCAGTAGCAGCATCAGTAGCAGTAACTAAAATTATTTTAATGTGAAAATAAATAGTTGCGTGTGTGTTGCGTGTGTGTTGCGTGTGTGTTGCGTGTGTGTTGCGTGTGTGTTGCGTGTGTGTTGCAGGGGACTCCGATAAAGGATGTAGTGATTAAACCTGATGCTCCAAACACACTCCTTCTGGAGAAACACGCAGATTACATCGCTGTGTACGGCTCCAAAAAAGACGACTATGTGAGTGTTCACACTGCAGATTTACTGTATGTACTCTTCATCATTAAACTCATCATCATCATAATTACACTCATCACCATCATCTTCATCATCATTACACTCATCATCATCATCATCATCACACTCATCACACTCATCATCACACTCATCATCACACTCATCATCATCATTACACTCATCATCATCATCATCATCACCACACTCATCATCATCATTACACTCCATCATCTTCATCACACTCATCATCATCACTCATCATCATCATCATCACACTCATCATCATCATCATCACACTCATCCTCATCATCATCACACTCATCATCATCACACTCATCATCACACTTATCATCATCACACTCATCCTCATCATCATCACACTCATCATCATCACTCATCATCACACTTATTATCATCATCACACTCATTATCACACTCATCATCATCATCACTCATCATCATCATCACACTTATCATCACACTTATCATCATCACACTCATCATCATCATCACACTTATCATCATCATCATCACTCATCATCACACTCATCATCATCATTACACTCATCATTATCATCACACTCATCACCATCATCACACTCATCATCACACTCATCATCATCAGCATCACACTTATCATCATCACCATCATCATCATCATCATTACACTCATCATCATCATCATCATCATCACCTCATCATCATCATCATCATCATCATCACACTCATCATCATCATCATCATCATCACACTCATCATCATCATCATCACACTCATCATCATCATCATTACACTCATCATCATCAGCATCATCATCATCATCACACTCATCATCATCACTCATCATCACACTCATCATCATCATCATCATCATAATCATCATCACACTTATCATCACACTCATCATCATCATCATAATCATCATCACACTCATCATCATCATCACACTCATCATCATCACACTTATCATCATCATCATCACACTCATCATCACACTCATCACCATCATCATCATCATCATTACACTCATCATCATCATCATCATCATTATCACACTCATCATCATTATCACACTCATCACCATCATCACACTCATCATCATCACACTCATCATCACACTCATCATCACACTCATCATCATCACACTCATCATCACTCATCACACTCATCACACTCATCACACTCATCACACTCATCATCATCATCATCATCATCACACTCATCATCATCATTACACTCATCATCATCATCACACTCATCACACTCATCATCATCACACTCATCATCATCATCATCATCATTACACTCATCATCATCATCACACTCATCATCATTACACTCATCATCATCACACTCATCACACTCATCATCACACTCATCATCATCATCACACTCATCACACTCATCACACTCATCATCATCACACTCATCATCATCATCATTACACTCATCATCATCACACTCATCATCCTCATCATCACACTCATCATCATCATCATCATACTAACTCTGTGTGTGTGTGTGTGTGTGTGTGTGTGTGTGTGTGTGGAGTACACCCTATCAGAGTATCTGAGGATGAGTGGGATATATTGGGGTGTGACAGTGATGGATCTGATGAATCAACTTCACCGCATGAACCGAGACGAGATCATCAACTTTATTACATCAAGTCAGCACGAGTGTGGAGGCTTCAGCGCCAGCGTGGGACACGACCCCCACCTACTGTACACACTCAGTGCAGTACAGGTCTCTCTTACACACACACACACACACACACACACACACACAACCCCACCTACTGTACACACTCAGTGCAGTACAGGTCTCTCTTATACACACACACACACCCCACCTACTGTACACTCAGTGCAGTACAGGTCTCTCTTATACACACACACACACACACAACCCCACCTACTGTACACACTCAGTGCAGTACAGGTCTCTCTTACACACACACACACACACACACACACACACCCCCACACCCCACCTACTGTACACACTCAGTGCAATACAGGTCTCTCTTACACACACACACACAACCCCACCTACTGTACACACTCAGTACAGTACAGGTCTCTCTTATACACACACACACACACACAACCCCACCTACTGTACACACTCAGTGCAGTACAGGTCTCTCTTATACACACACACACACAACCCCCACCTACTGTACACACTCAGTGCAGTACAGGTCTCTCTTATACACACACACACACACACAACCCCACCTACTGTACACACTCAGTGCAATACAGGTCTCTCTTACACACACACACACACACAC
>NC_060895.1:26273517-26296017 GCF_014805685.1 Silurus meridionalis
TACATTTGTAATTGTATTCAGAATGAAATCCTACAAGGACTTCTTAAAGAACCATATGCAACTAAAATGACATCAATTAGTTTTGTAATACAGTAGTAAATGTTTCTTTTGTGAATTCTTCATTGACATAATTATTCAACCCCTTAAAGACTACCACTCTGAAGAACAGAGGTTCAATGAAGTGTTTTCAATCAGGTATTGAAAACACCTGTGGATATCAGGGAGCAGCAATAAAGCCTAATAAGCACCAATTAGGCAGCTTTAAAATGACTGTGATACTCAGCTCCTTCTAGACATTTACTGGTGTGGTTACAAACATGGTGAGGTCAAGAGAATGGTCCAGGAAGACAAGAGAACAGGTGATTACTCTTCACAGGAAGGGCAATGGCTATAAGAAGATTGCAAAGATGTTAAACATACCAAGAGACACCATAGGAAGCATCATTCGCAAATTCAAGGCAAAGGGCACTGTTGAAACGCTACCTGGTCGTGGCAGAAAGAAGATGCTGACTTCGACTGCTGTGCGCTACCTGAAGCGTAGAGTGGAGAAAAGTCCCCGTGTGACTGCTGAGGAACTGAGAAAAGATTTGTCAGATGTGGGTACTGAAGTTTCTGCTCAGACAATACGGCGCACCCTGCGTAATGAAGGCCTCCATGCCAGAACTCCCAGGCGCACCCCCTTGCTGTCCCCAAAGAATAAGAAGAGTCGACTGCAGTATGCCAAAAGTCATGTGGACAAACCACAGAAGTTTTGGGATAGTGTTCTGTGGACTGATGAAACAAAATTAGAACTGTTTGGGCCCATGGATCAACGCTATGTTTGGAGGAGGAAGAACAAGGCCTATGAAGAAAAGAACACCTTGCCTACTGTGAAGCATGGCGGGGGGTCAATCATGCTTTGGGGCTGTTTTGCTTCTGCAGGTACTGGAAGCTTCAGCGTGTGCAAGGTACCATGAATTCTCTTCAGTACCAGGAGATATTGGATGACAATGTGATGCAGTCCGTCACAAACCTGAGGCTTGGAAGACGTTGGACCTTTCAACAGGACAATGATCCCAAGCATACCTCCAAGTCCACTAGAGCATGGTTGCAGATTAAAGGCTGGAACATTTTGAAGTGGCCATCGCAGTCACCAGACTTAAATCCGATTGAGAACCTCTGGTGGGACTTAAAGAAAGCAGTTTCAGTGCGCAAGCCTAAGAATGTGACTGAACTGGAGGCTTTTGCCCATGATGAATGGGCGAAGATACCCGAGATCGCTGCAAGACACTTGTGTCAAGCTATGCTTCACGTTTAAAAGCTGTTATAACTGTAAAAGGATGTTGTACTAAGTACTAAGATTGAATGTCACTTGGGGGTTGAATAAAACTGATAATGATGTGAGCTCAGAAAAGACATTTGTGGTTATTTCATTATAAATGTTATGTTATATTTGTCTGACCTACACGTGCCTCTTTGATTTAATTGTAAGCAGGATGACTGAATGATCATAATCAATGTCAAACCGACCAAAACAATCAATTTCAGTGGGGGTTGAATAATTTTGAACACAACTGTATTTCTACTCATTTGTGTGCGTGCGTGCGTGTGCGTGTGCATGTGCATGTTTGTTGTCTTTTTATATTCTTGTATTTTTTATTTAAAGACTCTGAAGCTCTTCTGTCGGTCTCAGGATGAAAACTAAATTCTGTCAAAACATAAACCAGCCTTTATTTCAGATTTTCTTCAGGAAGTAAAGTTCATCTTCTATGAAACCTTTAGTGTGTAGTTATTAAGAGTTCAATATTAACAGTAATGTGTGTGTGTGTGGTTTGGGTAATCAGCTGCCGGATGTGTGTTACTCATGGTGGGTTCTGGCTGCACTGAAGATCATTGGAAGGATTCAGTGGATTGATAAAGCTAAGCTCAGGACATTTATCCTGGCGTGTCAGGACGAGGAGACCGGAGGATTCGCTGACCGACCTGGAGACATGGTGAAGCTCATGATACACATAATACACACTATACACACACTATAATACACTATACACACTATACACACACTATAATACACTATACACACTATACACACACTATAATACACTATACACACACTATAATACACTATACACACACTATAATACACTATACACACACTATAATACACTATACACTATACACACACTATAATACACTATACACACTATATACACACTATAATACACTATAATACACTATACACACTATAATACACTATACACACACTATAATACACTATACACACACTATAATACACTATACACACACTATAATACACTATACACATACACTATAATATAATACACTATACACACTATACACACACTATAATACACTATACACACTATACACACATATACACACTATAATACATATACACACTATAATAATACACTATAATACACTATACACACATATAATACACTATACACACACTATAATACACTATACACACACTATAATACACTACACACTATATACACTATAACACTATACACACACTATAATACACTATACACACTATAATACACTATACACACACTATAATACACTATACACACACTATAACACACTATACACACACTATAATACACTATACACACTATACATAATACACTATACACACACTATAATACACTATACACACATATACACACACTATACACACTATACACACACTATAATACACTATACACACTATACACACACTATAATACACTATACACACTATACACTATACACTATAATACATATACACACTATAATACACTATACACACTACACTATACACATATACACACTATACACTATACACACACTATAACACACTATACACACACTATACACACTAATACACTATAATACACTATACACAATATAATACACTATACACTATACACACTATACACACACTATAATACACTGTACACACTATACACACTATAATACACTATACACACACACTATAATACACTATAATACACTATACACACTATATAATAATAATACACTATAATACACTGTACACACTATACACACACACACTATAATACACTGTACACTATACACACACTATACACACTACACACACTATAACACACTATACACACTATAATACACTATAATAATAATAATTATACACACTATAATACACTATACACACTATACACACACTATAATACACTATACACACTATACACACTATAATACACTATACACACACTATATAATAATAATTATAATACACTATACACACTATACACACACTATAATACACTGTACACACTATACACATACACTATACACACTATACACACACTATAATACACTGTACACACTATACACACTATAATACACTATACACACACTATACACACACTATAATACACTATACACACTATACACACTATAATACACTGTACACACTATACACACAATATAATACACTGTACACACTATACACACACTATAATACACTATACACTATAATACACTATACACACACTAATACACTGTACACACTATACACACTATAATACACTATACACACACTAATACACTGTACACACTATACACACACTTATACACTGTACACACTATACACACTAATACACTGTACACACTTTACACACACTAATACACTGTACACACTATACACACACTATAATACACTCTACACACTATACACACACTAATACACTGTACACACACTATACACACACTAATACTGTACACACTATACAAACACTAATACACTGTACACACTGTACACATGTTCCTCCTCTGAACATGTTCAAACAATCTCAATCTCACCTCCCTTACCTTGTCTCCAAAACGTCCTACATGCGCTGTCCCTCTAATAAACTCATTTCTAATCCTGTCCATTGTCGCCATCTTTAGCTCTGCTACCTCCAGCTCCACCTCCTGTCTTTTAGTCAATGCCACTGTCTCTAATCCATACAACATCTCAGGTCTCACCAAAGTCCTACAAACTTTCCCTTTCACTCTCACAGATACTCTTCTATCACAAATCACTCCTGCTATCACTCTTCTCCACCCACTCCATCTGCCTGCACTCTTTTCTTCACTTCTCTAACACACTCTCCATTACTTTGCACTGTTGACCCCAGGTAACTGAACTCCTCCACCTTCTCCACCTCTTCTCACTGCAACCACACCCCTCCACTGCCCTCCCTCTCATTCACACACATGTACTCTGTCTTACTCCTACTGACTTTCATTCCCCTTCTCTCCAGCGTGTACCTCCACCTCTCCAGAATCTTCTCCACCTGTCTGACCTCGTCCATCAACCTGTCCATCACCACTGCAAACAGGAAAGGGCTCAGAGCCGATCCTTGATGCAGTCCAACCTCCACCTTGAACCTGCACACTTCACTGCTGTCACACTGTTCTCATACATGTCTTGCACCACCCTCACATACTTCTCTGACACACCTGACCAACACCTTAGTCTCCAATCTCCTTCAGGTTGCATCTCCTACATAGAACATAGTTCACCTGTGTGCACCTTTCTCCACTCTTACTCCCTTTCCACTTGGTCTCCTGAACACACATCTCTACCTTTCTCCTCTCCATCATATCAGCTCCCTCTCTCCCTTTACCAGTCATAGTACCAACATTTAAAGTACCAACCTGAACCTCCACTCTCCTCCACTTCTCCTTTCCCTGCTGTTTCTGTAGACGTCTTTCTCCTCTCCTTCTCCTCCTTCAGACAACAGCAGCCCAATTTCCCCCGGTACCCTGTTGGAGAATGATACCTGTGGTGGTTGTTGGTAACCCGGGCCTCGACCGATCCGCTATGAAAATCTCTTTTGTGATCCGCATATTTGATGTAGCACATGTTTTACGCTCGATGCCCTTCATAACACAACCTCCACATTTATCCGGACTTGAGACCGACACTGAGAATGCACTGGCTTGTGCAACACTAATGGCTGGGTTACACACTATACTCACTATACAACACTATATACACTATACACACAATATACAATACACTATACACACTGTACAACACACTATACACTACACACCATATACACTATACACACTGTACAACACACTATACACTACACACCATATACACTATACACACTGTAAAACACACTATACTTAATATACACACTGTATACACTATACACCATATACACTATACACACTGTACAACACACTATACTACACACCATATACACTATACACTGTACAACACACTATACACTACACACCATATACACTATACACACTGTACAACACTATACTCAATATACACACTGTACAACACACTATACACTACACACCATATACACTATACACACTGTAAAACACACTATATTTAATATACACACTGTACAACACACTATACACTACACACCATATACACTATACACACTGTAAAACACACTATACTCAATATACACACTGTACAACACACTATACACAATATACACACTGTATACACTATACACAACATATACACTATACACACTGTACAACACACTGTATACACTATACACCATATACACTATACATACTGTAAAACACACTATATTTAATATACACACTGTACAACACACTATACACTACACACCATATACACTATACACACTGTACAACACACTATACACACACAATATACACACTGTACAACACACTATACACAATATACACACCATATACACTATACACACTGTACAACACACTGTACAACACAATATACACACTGTATACACTATACACACACTACACACCGTACAACACACTATACACACAATATACACTATACACAATATACACACTGTATACACTATACACACCATATACACTATATACACGTACAACACACTATACACACTGTACAACTCACTATACACACTGTAAAACAAAATATACTCACTGTACAACACACTATATACACTATAAACACTGTAAAACACACTATACAAAATACACATTGTACAACACACTATATACACTATACACACTGTACAATAGACTATACACAATATACACATTGTACAACACACTGTATACACTATACACACCATATACACTATACACACTGTACAACACATTATACACAATATACACACTGTACAACAGACAATATACACTACACACTGTACACCACATTACACAATATACACACTGTACAACACACCATATACACTATACACACTGTACAACAAATTATACATTTATGAACTGCAGTGAAGAACTGAATTAAGACAATGATAAATTATTATTTGTGTGTGTGTGTGTGTGTGTGTGTGTGTGTGTGTGTGTGTGTGTACGTACGTACAGGTAGACCCGTTCCACACTCTGTTTGGTATAGCTGGTCTCTCTCTACTGGGTTATGAACAGATTAAAGCAGTGAATCCAGTCTTCTGCATGCCAGAGGATGTTCTACAGAGAATCGGCCTCCACACGGACCTGCTCACCTAACACAAACAAACAAACACACACACACACACTGTCCAGTCGTGTCAGATTTGCTGAGTGTGTTGTGGTGGAAGCCTGTAAAGCCAGTGTGTAGTAGCTTTGTGTAGTAGATTTGTGTAGCTGTGGAATCCTGTTCAGAGGTGATGAGGGAAATGTGCTGCAGAAATTTCTGATGCCTGGAAACAGTAAAGTTTGTTTCTATACTGCTTTTAATAGATGTATTTCTACAGCAGGGTTCAGGAGAAATCTCACTGCATTCACTCGAATGGATGAAGCTGCCTGGTGAATAAAATAATAATAAAAGAAATCATTTTTCATTTATTATTACACACACTGCATCTTGATTATTGATTGATTTATGTATGTCTATTTCTCTGGGGGAAGATGTTATTTGTACTTGTGTTCCTACAGTCAGATCTTTTCAGGTTTCCTCCAGATTTGGCTTTGCTTCATTACTCTGTGACCCAAAACCTCTCTTTCTTATACAGCAACAGAGGAGGCAAAAGTCCACGCATCCTTTACTTTAGAAGTGCAGATACTGATGATTTAAAATACTCGGGAAAAGTTGAAGTTCTGATTTATACTTTTTTGCTCAAGTGAGAGTAAAGAAGTTTTGTCTCTGACATGTTCTTCAGTAAAAAGTATTTATTATTCTACCTGTTTTAGTGTCACACTGGAAACTGAACCTCACATCATATTAATATTAGAGCTGTTCATCAAATTAAATATTTAATCACAACTTAATCAAACATTTATGGTTTTAAAGACGTAAATCATCAGGACACCAAACGGAACCTTTGTTATGTTTCCACCCGGACAGTTAATGAGGTGATACCGGAGAAACTGCACCTCAGTGAAGAAGCTTTTCTCATAATCACACTGATTGATGGTCTGTAATGGTTTTATGGGATTTATGGAATAAAACAGCGATTACAGAATCAGAGAATATTTGTATTCGATGTGAATGTGGTTTATGTAAAAGACGTGGAGTTTTCTACACATATATTTATTGTGTCTGTGAGGTAAATATTCACTGAGATTCAGGTTGTTTTATTGATGTGTTTGTGAAGAGAGAGGACATGGCAGAGAGCGCCCCCTGTCGGTTCACTGTATTTTACAAACACAGTGTTTTGTTGTTATTAAAAGTGAATATAAATAAAATTACACATTTTACAGATTTAAATGATGAATTGTTTTTATCTGTACGATCAATAAAGTCAGTAATTTAAGTTTGTTTCTCCATTATGAGGGAAAAACCCACAAAACACCACCCAGAGTGTGAATCCTGGTGGATTTGGGGTTTGATTTGAGACTCGGTGCAGAAATAAAACAAATGTTTACTGATGAAAAAGTTTATTTATTATATATCTAAGTAAAGAAGGGACGTCGTGAATAAATGTTTGTTGTGCTGTAGGTTTTAATTTCACCTCTTTTATATTTATTTATTTATGTATTTATATTTTTTATAAAAATGGTAAAAACAGAAATGTGCTGAATTGATATCGTGTTAATAAAATTTAGTGCAGTTTAAAATAATTAGAATTTTGACAGCCAAATATATAAATATATATATATTAATACAAAACTAATTAAAATGTTGTACCTAATGAATGTATCCAGGCTGAAGATCCACATATAGAACACAAGCAGAGAAAAGATGATGATGATCAGGAATGTGTCTGATCTCAGTCATGTTCTCATCACTGACTCCCTCTGTCTCATCCACATTAACCCCAAACTTCTTACTGCCTTCTGCCTGCTGAATCTTATCTCCATAAACTAGTCTACATCTGTGGTGAGTGAGGGTCAGGACTTTATACACCAGCGGAGTGAAAAAGACGCGCAGTAACAGGAAATCAGTTGTTCGGCTGAAATCGGCGCACAGTGAAAATAAAAATAATATTTCACCAAATCAGTGAATTAAAACTAAAGTAACGAGCCGGGTTTGAAAATGTAAGAAGTAAAAAGTACAGATATTTGTGTAAAAATGTAATGAGTAAAAGTAAAAAGTCTGAAAAATAAATAGTGGAGTAAAAAACTGATACCAGAAAAATCTACTGAAGTACAGTAACGAAGTATTTGTACTTTATCACTTCCTCCTCTGTACAGCAAATACTCTGATACTCTGTGTGTGTGTGTGTGTGTGTGTGTGTGTGAGAGAGATACACACAGCAGAAGGAACATAATGAGGCCAGAAGTTTGTGGACACCTGATCATCTCTCACACACTAATTCTTTAGTTCAGCTGCAGTGTCTCAGTTTCACATAAACACATCAATAAATCCACTATCAATTCATAAAAAGATTTAATAAACTCTATAATATAAAAAACGCCTGATTACGTCACTCTGAGATCCGTTGCCTGGTGACCGAGCGCATCTATGACGTCATTAAACGGCTCCTATAAAAGTAGTGAAAAAAAGCCGGAAGTTTAGAAAATTGCTTCTCTTCGTGTGAGGTGTTTCTACTAACCCTCCTGAGATCATGAGAGAAGATGAATTTTCTCAGAGAACTCGTTGGAGATGTTCCACTGCGCCCCCTGCTCTTCGTGACCGGAGCTGCAGCCGCCACCGCTGCGATTTACTGGTGTAGTAAAGGAGGACATGGAGAGGAGAGAAGAACGGAGGAGAACACAAGTGCAGGTAGATCTGTCTCTCAGTCCTGCTGGAAGCAGCAGGTGCTACGTTCACTTCTCTTCTCTCAGAAACATGCAAGCAGTAGATTCAGTCTTGCAGCAGGATGATAAGATCTGGAGGAGAGTAGAGCTGGAGAACCTGGAGGACACAGAGGAGACAGTGGGAGGGGACAGGGAGTTTAAACTCCGCACCAAAACATACCATAAACACAATCTGAAATGATTGACACCTGAACACGTGCTTTTTAATCTTCCATAGAAAGTGAGTTGGTGTGTAAGCCCCGCCCATGCCCCGCCCATGCCCCGCCCCTTCTGTTCTTTTGTCACGTGACATAATTCTTGTAACAATAATGTCAAAATTTGGACCAAAAAAAAAAACTGATCTATTGCATTGTGCAGCGTGTTTGTGAGTCACGTGACAAAAGAATGACTCGTTCTGCTGAGTCACTTTAAAGACTCGTTCAAAATGAACAAATCGTGCACGAGCGTCTCCTCAATAAATGTGCTTCTCTCTTCCTGTGCAGTTCCATGCAGAAGTTTAGGTTTCTAAATGTGGAATGAAGGTCAGTGTATCTCAGCCTTCACCCACATTACACATGTAGATCCTGAATAGCAGGAAGGTGTGTTTTCAGGGAATTGTTCTGCTGTAGAGCTTCATCCAGATCCCAAACTCCTGCATGTGTGTGGAGCTCATAGCAGAAATAATTGATGATGATGATGATGATGATGATGATGGTGATGTGTATTTTTGTGCATTCAGGCCCTGTCTGTGACCCGGATGGAGAATCAGCTCTGGTCCAGCCCACAGAGGTTCCTCAGAACCAGGTGATGGTCAGTTAGTTGTGCTCCTTGAACCCTGGAGTTTTCACCGGTAGTCTCGTACTGCAGAAGTAGGAGAGAAATATTTTATTCTCATGAAGATTTAAAATTAAAGAAAATATCTGGAGGAAAAAAGGGTTTGGAAGTTTGGGTTCCAGCAGAAAGATGAAGACAAAAGTTTGGAGTTGAGGTTCATTTAATGCGGTAAAAACGGAGATAAATGTGTATTTTCAGGATTCTGGGATGAAGGAGATGGAGAGGTTTCTGGGGCTGGAAGACAGTGTGAAGAAGCTGGAGGACATTGTGAAGAGGCTGGAGGACGTTGTAAAGAGGCTGGAGGACATTGTGAAGAAGAAGCTCCCATACAGTGTGAAGAAGAAAATGGAGGACAGTGTAAAGAAGATGGAGGACTTTATAAGGGAGTTGGGCGAGATGCTCGTTGTTCTACACAAGGACTGGGAATTGAAAAGCAATGTACGTGAGATACACATCTGATTTATATTACTTCCAAATCATGGGGCAGAAGAGAGTTTCATAAAGTAGTGATGTTTAGTGATGTGTGGTTTAAACTGTTCTATCATGGTGTGGATGGAAAGAGAAATGGTGTAGGGGGATTCTGAAGGAAGAGTACAGTAAGAGTGTAGTGGAGGTGAAGAGAGTTTCTGATAGGGTGATGATCGTGAAGCTGGAAGTTGAAGGGATGATGATAAATGCCATCAGTGTTTATGCTCCACAAGAGAAGATGACAATTCGGTAGAAGCATGAAGATGTTTAAGTGAGATGCAGTGGAGTTTTTAACAAGATTTTAGAAGGTGAGAGGATGCCTCCCCTAATGGGAGAAGCCGAAAGAAGAAGAAGTGATGAGAAGTGGTGAGTGGTGATGAGTGGTAATGCGTTGTGATGCGTAGTGATGTGTGGTGATGCATAGTGATGTGTAGTGATGTGTGGTGATGCGTAGTGATGAGTGGTGATGCGAGTGATGTGTGGTGATGAGTGGTGATGCGTAGTGATGTGTGGTGATGAGTGGTGATGAGTAATGCTTGTAGTGATTAGTAGTGATGAGTGATGAGTAGTGATGTGTGGTGATGGTTAAAGATGCGTAGTGATGTGTGGTGATGAGTAATGATGAGTAATTATGAGTAATTAATGTGTGGAAAGCATAGTGATGGGTGGTAATGAGGGGTTTTGAAAGTGCTGTGTAATGATGAGTAGTAATTAGTACTGATGTATGGTAGTAGTGATGAGTAGTGATTAGTACTGATGTACAGTAGTAGTAATGAGTAGTGATTAGTAGTGATGTATAGTAGTAGTGATGAGTAGTGATGAGTACTGATTAGTACTGATGTATAGTAGTAGTGATGAGTAGTGATGAGTAGTGATGAGTAATGCTTTGTAGTGATGAGTAGTGATGAGTAGTGATGAGTAGTGATGAGTAGTGATGAGTAGTGATGAGTAGTGATGAGTGATGAGTAGTGATGAGTAGTGATGAGTAGTGATGAGTAATGCTTTGTAGTGATTAGTAGTGATGAGTAGTGATGAGTAGTGATTAGTAGTGATTAGTACTGATGTATAGTAGTAGTGATGAGTAGTGATGAGTAGTGATGAGTAATGCTTTGTAGTGATTAGTAGTGATGAGTAGTGATGAGTAGTGATGAGTAGTGATTAGTAGTGATTAGTACTGATGTATAGTAGTAGTGATGAGTAGTGATGAGTAATGCTTTGTAGTGATTAGTAGTGATGAGTAGTGATGAGTAGTGCTGTGAAGTGATGAGTAGTGATTAGTAGTGATGTGCTGCTGCCACATGATTGGTTGATTGCACTGGCATGAATGTGTAGATGTACAGTTGTTCCTAATAATGTGGACAGTAAGTGAATATGTGATATTGTTAAGAATGTGGAGGTGGTTTTAAATGTGTGTAGAAGTAAATAAATCCACCAAACAGTTGTTGGACTTTTAGGCCTTCCAGCCTGAAGCTATGGAGAAAGAAAATAAGTCTGAGGAGGTCATTTCTAATCTGGAGAAGGAGAAAACCAGCCTGAGTGATGAGGTGAAGACACTACAAAACACTGTTCAGGAGATGAAAAACCAGCTGTGTAAATCTAATGGAGCTTGTGACAAGCTACAGGAGGTAACTGATAAAACCATTTAAAAGTTTTTTTAAAAATCCTCATAGAGGACTCTCCATACATCTTCATGTCCTGCATGATTATTAGAGCTAGATGGAAGTGACCTCTGTTTCAGGAGCTGGAGAATCAGAAAGAGGCTCACAGTAACCTCCAGTTCGAGTATGATCAGCTGAAGATGACTATGACTAGTAATGAGGAGCTACAGAAGGTCAGATTTTCTTCTCACAAAACCATGACACTGTGTGTGTGTGTGTGTGTGTGTGTGTGTGTGTGTGTGTATGTGTGTGTGTGTGTTAATTTACTCGCTTACTAAACCTTTTTCATGAGTGAGGATTTTTGTTTATTTTTATGCAAGTATTTGCATAAATTCAGAATTACGTAAAGTCTTCACTAATGGTGACATCATCGTAATGGTTATTATTATTAGTTAATAGTTTATTAGCTATTATTAGCTATTAGTTGTTGAACAATCAGGTCTCTCTGGATGAAGCTGAACAGATCATTTTGCAGCTGGAGAAGGAGAAGGCCATCCTCAGTAGTGAAGTGAAGGCACTACAAGACACCGTGCAGGAGAAGGGGAACCTGCTGTTTGAGATTAATAGAGATTGTGACAAGCTACAAGAGGTAACTGATAAAACCATTTAGCTGAAGTGTTTGCATTTGTGGAGATCTTTGCTGGAACTTTACTACATTTTAAAGTCAATATTGAACTTTTTACTCGACTACATTTACATGTTCTGATCGGCGCTCGGTGCATCTACTGATCACCAACATACAGTTCAGCATCAGTTCAACATCAAGCAGAACATTTAGAGAGGAATAAATGATGAAGAAACTCCAGACTCGAACTCACCACCACACACGTGACCTCATTTACACGTTTTATTAAAGAAGGTTTTGTGTTGATGATCATTATAATAGAAATCAATCAGTGTTTGAGTCTTTAATATCATTCTATTAATAGATCAGTGTGCTGAGAGTCACATTCGAGTCTTTACACAGAAACTGAGGTGATTAAGTGAAGAATCTTGTGATAAAAATGATCACAGGAACATTAGAGTTATAATAAATCACTACTTTGGAGACTGAAGTTCATTTGAAGGCAAAAACTTTTGTACTTTTACTGCAGTCATATTTTACCTGCTGGATTTCTATTTTTACTACATGCTTTATGTTCTTCGTCCAGCTCTGCTGTTTGGGGGTCTTTATTTTTTCTCCACAATATTATAAGTTATTATCTTAAGTGTTAAATATCTGAATGTCTGTAGAAGTGAATAAATCCAATAATCCTCCGTTGTTAAACCATCAGATCTCTGATGCTCAGTTTGAGGAGAAGGTAAAGAAGGCTGAGGAGACCATCGCTCAGCTGGAGAGTAAGAAGTTCAACCTGACTGATTCACTGAAGACACTACGAGACACTGGGCAGGAGATGAGAAACCAGCTGTGTGGGACTAATGGAGATTGGGACAAGCTACAAGAGGTAACTGATAAAACCATTTAGATGTTTTTTAGAAATCATCAGAGAACTTTCCATCTTCATGTCCTGCATGATTATTAGAGCTAGATGGAAGTGACCTCTGTTTCAGGAGCTGGAGAATCAGAAAGAGGCTCACAGTAACCTCCAGTTCGAGTATGATCAGCTGAAGATGACTATGACTAGTAATGAGGAGCTACAGAAGGTCAGATTTTCTTCTCATGAAACCATGACTGTGTGTGTGTGTGTGTGTGTGTGTGTGTGTGTGTGTGTGTGTTTTGTTTTTTTTTTTTGCTTACTAAACCATTGTCATGAGTGAGGAATTTTGAAGTATTTGAATTTGTATAGAGGTACATAAAGTGAAGAGCCATTAGTTGTTGAACATTCAGGTCTCTCTGGATGAAGCTGAGGAGAAACTTAAGAAGGCTGAGGAGTTCATTTCTCAGCTGGAGAAGGAGAAGAACAGTCTGAGTAATGAGGTGAAGACACTACGAGACACCGTGCAGGAGATGGGGAACCTGCGGTGTGAGATTAACAGACAGTGTGGTGAGATAAAGAAGGTAAATAGAATAAAGTCCACATTCAGCAGCTCCTTCAGAAATGATATGAGATCTTCTTATCTTGGTGTTTGGTTGCCTCATCCAGGATAAAATGTTGACAGGTTCTGAGCAAATGGAAGTGATCCATTGTAGATGTGACTCTGTTCCTCACTAGGGTTTTAACCTTGTCTACTCCATGGCTGTGTTTTAGGAGTTTGAGGGTGAGCAGGACCTCTACAGCAGACGAACAAAGATGATCAATGAGATGAAGGAGACTTTAATGGAGAAAGAAGCGTCACAGCAGGTATTTTTTATTATTAACAGTGGCAAGTGTGTGTGTGTGTGGGGGGTATGTGGGTGTTGTGTATGTGTGTGGGGGTTGTGTGTGTGTGTGTGTGTGTGTGTGTGTGTGTGTGTGGGGGGTTATGGGTTAGGGTTAGTGGTGGGGGTTGTGTGTGTGTGTTTGTGTTTGTGTGGGGAGGGGGTTGGGTGTGTGGGTGCGTATGTGGGTGTGGGTTTGGTGTGTGTGTATGGGTGTGTGGTTTTGTATGTGGAGGGTTTTGTGTGTGTGTGTGTCTCTGGGTGTGTGTAGGTTTTGTGGGGGAGGGTTGTGTATGTGGCTGTTGTGTGGGTTCCTGTGTGTGTGGTGGGGGTTTGTGTGTGTATGGGTGTGTATGTGTGGGTTTCTGTGTGTGTGGCGGGGGTTTTTGTGTGTATGTGTGGGTGTGTCTGTGTGTAGAACAATTGTTTGGTCTTCACCAATTTTAACATCTAAACATAAGAACCTGAGGAGATGATTACAGACCGAAATCTTTTGTGTTTTTGATTTCATTATTTTCCCAAAAACATGTTCAAAAAGCAGGCGTGAATAAATAAATAATATGTAGAAGCACTTTCAAGAACAATAATTTGACGTGTACGTGTGTGTCACATGGTTTTGGAGAACCTTTGACCTGCTCATCTTTGTTAAGTTGTTTAGGGAGTGTAAATTAATGATGTATTTTCAGGTCTTTCTGGCCGTTAATGAGGAAAAACACCAGATGGCTGCGGAGACCATTGTTGAGTTGGAGTGTGAGAAGGTCCACCTGAGCATCGAGGTGAAGTCCCTTTGGGAATCAGTGCAGGAGATGGGGAACCTGCTGTGTGAGACTAACAGAGATTATAAGAAGCTGACTGAGGTAAGTCCTGAAGTTTCAAGTGGTTTAGTTTGTAACCTAAAGAAAGTTCCACTGGGTCTTTCCATCACTGGAGTTTTAACCTCTTCTTCTCCATGGCTGTATTTTAGGATTTCGAAAGTGCGCGAGAGGCTCACACCATGCTTCAGGTTGAGTACGATGAGTTCAAGACAAATGTGCTGCATAAGGAGGAGTTTCTGAAGGTCAGCTTTTGTATATTTTTATACATATATTATATTAGGGGTGTATTATGATGATGATGATGATGATGATTATTATTATTATTATTATTATTATTATTATTATTATTATTAATAACATTTGTGAAAATCAACATTTGGAAAGTTTTAAAACAATTTTAAATAAAATGTCTAATTTTAATAAATTATAATATAATATAATTTTTATAATATAAAATTAAATACATGGAAAAATTTAATTAAATAGTTTAAATTTGTTAGACCCCATTTGTGTAATACAGATGTGTATGTAAGTGTGTTTTATATTTAATATTTAATTTTCTAAAGATCTGATCTACTTAACTGTTCTGCTGATTTCAGCAGAATTTAAATGTCTTCCCTCCTTCCTTCATTCACTCACTCACTCCCTCGACATGTGGAATTGTCAGGATTTTTCTTCCTTTGTGTGAAATTCTTGAAGCTGAACATAAAACGCAAGAATCCACTTCCTGGTTAGCGGCTAATGCTAGCGCTATGGATTCTTCAGCGTTTTCATGCGTGCACTAAACACACTTGCGGTCCACCACTTGGATTAAAACTCTGTTCCGCATGTAAAAAGGGATTGCATTCGGTGCATGTGTATATGAATACGTGTACCATTACACCCCTAATATAAATGTGTGTGTGTGTCTGTGTGTGGGTTCACATTTTGGGAAGGTTTTGTCGCTTCCCACAAAACATTTGAATCTATTTTCTTAAAGCTGATAATCCTCAGTTGTTGAATGTTCAGGCCTCTGTGGATGAAGCTGTGGAGAAACAGAAGGCTGCTGAGGAGATTATTGCTCATCTGGAGAGTGTGAAGGTTGACCTGAGTAATGAGGTGCTAAGGATGCAAGACTCACTGGAGGACATGGGGAAACTGCTGTTTGAGAGTAACAGGGATTTTGCTGATCTAACAGAGGTACATGAAACATTTCCATTCAGCAGTTCCTTTAGAGCAGTGCTTCTCAAACTGGGAGTCGCAGTCCTCTGGGGGGCCACCAGGTGGCGCTACGGGGGCCGCAAAGAAATTCTAGAATCTAGAATTTTAGATCAGAAAGTTATTTGAAAAAATGATTTAATCTGTAGGTCAGGATTGTAAACTTGTGTAAACTATTATGAGTAAAAAACGTTTCAGTCCGTTGATGTGCTGGTGTAGTTTATAAGATGTAAAAAATTCAACATGAAAGAAAAATAAACACAAACAGAGTTGATGTTCCGCCATTGTGCAAATTCATTCGTTTTGGGTACAATTTAAAATGTTTAAATAAAATTGTAAGTATGAGAATGTTTTGTGTCAGGATTCACCCTACACAAGGGGGCTTCCTGCTTTGAGAACCACTGCTTTAGAGATTATTGGAGAACTTTTCCATCTTCATGTTCTGCACGATTAGTTGAACTGAAATGAAAAGTGTGTTTGAAGGAGATACATTTTTAAACCACTTCTGCTCTGTGTCTGTTTCAGGATTTGGTGAAGGAGCGAGAGGCTTACTGCATCCTCCAGAGCGACTACGATGATCTGAAGAATTTACAGAAGGTAACATTTATTTCTCATTAAACTCTGTGTGTGTGTGTGTGTGTGTGTGTGTATGTGTGTGTGTGTATACAGTGGTGTGAAAGTGTTTGCCCCCCTTCCTGATTTCTTAGTTTTGTGCACGTTTTCACACTTCAATGTTTCTGATCATGAATCTAATCTAAATATTAGTAAAAGAGAACACACCTGAACACAACATGCAGTTTTTAAACAAAGGTTTTTATTATTGAGGGAAAACTAAATCCAAAACTACATGGCTCTGTGTAAAAAAGTGTTTGCCCCCTAACCCTAATAACTGGTTGGGCCGCCTTCAGCAGCAACAACTGCAATCAAGCGTTTGTGAAAACTTGCACTGAGTCTGTTTCAGTGCTGTGGAGGAATTTTGGTCCCTCATCTCTGCAGATTTGTTGTGATTCAGCCACATTGGAGGGTTTTCCAGCAAGAAACCCACTTTTAAGGTCGTGCCACAACATCTCAGTAGGATTCAGCTCAGTTTTTCTTCAGCCATTCAGAGGTGGACTTGCTGGTGTGTTTTGGATCAGAACCCAAGTTCGCTCCAGCTTGAGGTCAGGAACAGATGGCTGGAGATTCTCCTTCAGGATTTTTTGGTAAACAGCAGAATTCATGGTTACATTTATACACAGCAAGTCTTCCAGGTCCTGAAGCAGCAGAACAGCCATC
Organism: Silurus meridionalis; assembly: GCF_014805685.1. Lineage (NCBI taxonomy): Eukaryota > Metazoa > Chordata > Actinopteri > Siluriformes > Siluridae > Silurus > Silurus meridionalis. The sequence continues at coordinate 26,291,196 of NC_060895.1, forward strand.
ACACTACCACCACCATATTTCACTGTTGGTATGATTTTCTTTTTCTGAAATGCGCTGTTACTTTTACACCAGACGTAATGGAACCCACACCTTCCGAAAAGTTCACTTTTGTCTCGTCAGTCCACAGAGTATTTTCCCAAAAGTCTTGGGGATCATCAAGATGTTTTCTGGCAAAACTGAGACAAGCCTTTATGTTCTTTTTGCTCAGCAGTGTTTTTTTTTTTTTGTCTTGGAACTTTGCCATGGGAAGGTTCTCGACTGTTCCATCTTTTTGTGATTTGTGAATAATGGCTCTCAATGTGGTTCTTCTGAATTTCTTTGGACCTGGGCATGACGTCTAGATTTTGAGGATCTTTTGTCTACTTCACTTTGTCAGGCAGGTCCTATTTTAGAGATTTCTTGATTGTGAACAGGTGTGGCAGTAATCAGGCCTGGGTGTGGCGAGAGAAATTCAACTCGGGTGTGATAAACCACAGTTGAACACTTTTTCACACAGAGCCATGTAGTTTTGGATTTAGTTTTCCCTCAATAATAAAAAGCTTCATTTAAAAACTGCATGTTGTGTTCACTTGTGTTCTCTTTTACTAATATTTAAATTAGTTTAATGATCAGAAACATTAAAGTGTGACAAACATGCACAAAACTAAGAAATCAGGAAACACTTTTACACCACTGTATGCGCGTGTGTGTGTGTGTGTGTGTGTGTGTGTGTGTGTATCTATATGTGTTTGTGTATGTGTGTGTGTGTGTAGAAGTGTGTACAGATCATTAGACTGGGTTGTTGGATTTTCAGATCTCCTTGGCTGAATCTGAGGAGGTGAAGAGGCTGAGAAACACACTGGAGGAGGTTGGGAACCTGTTGGCTGATTCTAACATTGATTGTGACGAGCTGAAGCTGGTAAGTGTTACAACACTTATCATGTGAACATTCATCATCATGTGAACATTCATCACTGGAGTTGAATCTGTTCTGCTCTGTGGCTGGGTTTCAGGAGCTGGAGAGGGAGCAAAAGGCTCACTTCATTATCCAGTCTGAGTACGATGAGCTGAAGAAAACTCTGTTGCACTACGAGGAACTTCTAAAGGTCAGACGCATTTCTTCTCCTTAAAGTACACCAGCTATGTGAATAATGTTTGAGGTCTGCACAGATTTTACACTGATCTTACTTTCATATTTATAATCATCAAGAATAGATTTTTATTAGGAGACCTGAAGGGCTCAGGGCATGTGGCAGACCTGTATTTTGTGTGTGTGTGTGTGTGTGTGTGTGTGTGTGTGTGTATAAGTGTAAAAGTATCTGAATGTGTGTAGAAGTTCATAAAGCCAGCATGCATCCATTGTTGAACTCTCAGGTCTATGAGGATAAATGTGAGGAGAAGAACCAGGAGGTCATTGCTCAGCTGGTGAATAAGAATGTCAACCTGTCTGAGCAGGTGGAAATATTACAAGGCACAGTGGAGGATTATGAGAACATGTACATTAGGAATAACAAGGAATGTTTCATGCTACTAGAGGTAAGAGGAAAAAAATACACTTCCGGCCAACAGTTCCTTTAGAAATAATCTGAGATCTTCATGTCCTGTATGATTAGTGGAAGTGAACCATTGTAGATATGAACATCATGTGACCTGTTGTGCTCCGTGACTGTGTTTCAGGATTTTAGAAAAAAGCAAGTGGATCACCATAAGCTCCAGTTTGAGCACAATGAGATGATGAAGACTTCCATCCACAATAAGGAGGCACTAATAAATGTAAGCATTACAACCCTGACTGATATTTCAACTGTGTGTGTGTGTGTGTGTGTGTGTGTGTGTGTGTGTGTGTGTCAGTCACATTCATCACTTGAGTTTAACACTTTTTTCCTCCATGCGCGTGTTTCAGGAGTTTGAGAGCATGCAGGATGCTCACTATGTTCTCCAAGCCCAGCATAAAGAACTGATCAAGACTATATTGCACAACGAGGAGCTACTGCAGGTACATCTTTTAAAGCATGCTACTGTGGACTGTGTGTGTGTGTGTGTGTGTGTGTGTGTGTGTGTGTATATACAGTGTGTGTGTGTTATACAGTGTGTGTGTTATACAGTGTGTGTGTATATACAGTGTGTGTGTATATACAGTGTGTGTGTGTATATACAGTGTGTGTATATACAGTGTGTGTGTGTATATACAGTGTGTGTGCGTGTATACAGTGTGTGTGTGTGTGTATACAGTGTGTGTGTATACAGTGTGTGTGTATACAGTGTGTGTATACAGTGTGTGTATACAGTATGAGTGTGTATACAGTGTGTGTGTGTGTGTGTGTGTGTGTGTACAGTATGTGTGTGTATATACAGTGTGTGTGTATATACAGTGTGTGTGTGTGTGTGTGTGTGTATATACAGTGTGTAATATATATACGTGTGTGTGTATACAGTATGTTTGTGTATGTACAGTATGTGTGTGTATACAGTGTGTGTGTGTGTGTGTGTGTGTGTGTGTATATATACAGTGTGTGTGTGTGTGTGTGTGTGTGTGTGTATATATATATATATATATATATATCTCTTCTTCTTCTTCTTTCGGCTGCTCCCATTAGGGGTCGCCACAGCAGATCATCCGTCTCCATACCCCACTGTTCTCTACATCAGCCTCTTTCACACCAACTACCTGCATGTCTTCCCTCACCACATCCATAAACCTCCTCCTTGGCCTTCCTCTTTTCCTCCTTCCTGGTGGCTCCATCTTCAACATTCTTCTACCAATATAATTCATGTCCCTTCTCTGCACATGTCCAAACCATCTCAATCTCACCTCCCTTACCTTGTCTCCAAAACGTCCTACATGCTCTGTCCCTCTAATAAACTCATTTCTAATCTTGTCCATCCTCGTCACTCCCAACGAAAACCTTAACATCTTCAGCTCTGCTACCTCCAGCTCTGCCTCCTGCCTTTTACTCAATGCCACTGTCTCTAATCCATACAACATCTCAGGTCTCACCACAGTCCTATAAACTTTCCCTTTCATTCTTGCAGATACTCTTCTATCACAAATCACTCCTGTCACTCTTCTCCACCCACTCCACCCTGCCTGCACTCTTTTCTTTACTTCTCTAACACACTCTCCATTACTTTGCACTGTTGACCCCAGGTACCTGAACTCCTCCACCTTCTCCACCTCTTCTCCCTGCAACCGCATCACTCCACTGCCCTCCCTCTCATTCACACACATGTACTCTGTCTTACTCCTACTGACTTTCATTCCCCTTCTCTCCAGCGCATATCTCCACCTCTCCAGGCTCTTCTCAACCTGCTCTCTACTCTCACCACAAATCACAATATCATCTGCAAACATCATAGTCAGGAGACTCCTGTCTGACCTCGTCCGTCAACCTGTCCATCACCACTGCAAACAGGAAAGGGCTCAGGGCCGATCCTTGATGCAGTCAACCTTCACTCTGAACCAGTCTGTCGTACCTACTGCACACTTCACTGCCGTCACACTGTCCTCATACATGTCCTGCACCACCCTCACATACTTCTCTGACACACCTGACTTCCTCATACAATACCACAACTCCTCTCTTGGCACTCTGTCGACGCTTTCTAAATCCACAAATACACAATGCAATTCCTTCTGTCCTTCTCTATACTTCTCCATCAACATCCTCAAAGCAAATAAGGCATCTGTGGTGCTCTTCCTCGGCATGAAACCATACTGTTGCTCACAGATGGTCACCTCTTCTCTCAGCCTGGCTTCCACTACTCTTTCCCATAACTTCATGGTGTGACTGATCAACTTAATTCCCCTGTAGTTACTGCAGGTCTGCACATCTCCTTATGCTTAAAGATCGGTACCAGCACACCTTCTCCATTCCTCAGGCATCCTCTCCCTTCCAGAATCCTGTTAAACAATCTGGTTAAAAACTCCACTGCCATCTCTCCTAAACATCTCCACGCCTACCGGTATGTCATCTGGTCCAACCGACTTTCCATTCTTCATCCTCTTAATCGCTGCTCTCACTTCCTCCTTACTAATCCTATCTACATCCTGCTTCACCAACTCCATCATCCAACCTTCTCTCTGTGATTTTCCTCATTCATCAGCTGCTCAAAATACTCCCTCCACCTTCTCAACACACTCTCCTCACTAGTCAACACATTTCCTCTCCATCCTTTATTGCTCTAACTTGCAGTACATCCTTCCCAGCTCGGTCCCTCTGCCTGGCCAATCGGTATAAATCCTTTTCTCCTTCCTTAGTGTCCAACCTCTTATACAGCTCCTCATATGCCTTTTCCTTGGCTTTCGCCACATCCCTTTTACCTGCTGCCGCATCTCCTTGTACTCCTGCCTACTTTTCTCATCACTCTGTCGATCCCACTTCTGTTTTGCCAACCTCTTTCCCTAATGCTCTCCTGCACTTCCTCATTCCACCACCACGTCTCCTTGTCTTGCTTTCTATTTCCAGATGTCACACCAAGTACTTTTCTAGCTGCCTCCCTCATCACTCCTGCAGTAGTTCCCCAATCATCCGCACCTCTTCACCACCACCGAGCCCCTGTCTGACCTCTTCCTGAACCTCACACTACACTCTTCCTCCTTCAGTTTCCACCATCTTATTCTTCTTTCAATCCTTACATTCCTCCTCTTCTTCTTCGCCTCCAAAACCATCCTACAGACCACCATCCGATGCTGTCTAGCTACACTGTCCCCGCCAACACCTTACAGTCTCCAATCTCCTTCAGGTTGCATCTCCTGCATAGCACATAGTCCACCTGTGTGCACCTTCCTCCACTCTTATACGCCACCCTATGATCCTCCTTCTTCTTAAAATACGTGTTCACC
>NC_060895.1:26306017-26323517 GCF_014805685.1 Silurus meridionalis
TATGAGCTGGAGAGAGAAGACCAGCCTGTAATTACATTAATTAGGTGAATACTGTGAAGTGTGTGTGTGTGTGTGTGTGTAAGCACTTTTGTACGTGGCTCTGGATAAGGGCGTCTGCTAAATGCCACAAATGTAAATGTAAACGTGTATAAATAGGCTTTCACTCGGTCTTTTCACAGGAACATTCTGTATCTTCTGGATCCAGTGCTGAGACAGGAACCAGCACATGCAGAAACAGATCTGGTTCACTCCAAACATAAAATAAAGAAGATGAAAGAAAAAATAAGAAGTCAAAACTCAAGCTGGTCTTTATTTTATTTACCACGTCTCAACTATTTCTTCAAAAGAGGTCTATCTGTGAGCAGAGCTCCAGAAGAGTAAATATGTCTGGTTCCTCTCACTCAGAACCAGCACCGACCCAGTTGAATCTCTGCAGAATATCTTTCTCTTTTAAAGTCAAATATATAAATGTATGTATATCAGAATCAGAAAGAGTTTGTTTGCACTTCAAGGAATTTGTTTTGGTAACAGAAGCTTCCAGTTGCACATTTATAAGTAAAATTAAAATAAAAGAACAAAATAAATAAAAAGAGTAAAAGTTATTGCACTCTGCGGCATCGGGCCAGACGGCTGGTGTTCGTGCTCTGCGGCGTCGGGCCAGACGGCGTCGGGCCAGACGGCTGGTGTTCGTGCTCTGCGGCGTCGGGCCAGACGGCTGGTGTTCGTGCTCTGCGGCGTCGGGCCAGACGGCTGGTGTTCGTGCTCTCCGGCGTCAGCCAGACGGCAAAAGTAAGAAATAACTTGGATGTGAGGGACCAGTTGATTTCCTCAGCCCTTTTTCTCACTCTGGATGTGTACAGTTCTTGTAGTGTAGGAGCATCAATAATCCTTTCAGTCGATCGAAATACCTTCTGTTGTCTACAGATGTATGATTATGTAGCTGAGCCCTAACCAGATGGTTATTGAAGTGCACAGGACAAACTCCATGATGGCTGAGTATAACTGTGTGAGCATCTCCTGTGGCAGGTTGAGCCTCCTCAGCTGGTGAAGGAAGCACATCCTCTGTTGGCGCTTATCAACACTGGAGTCAATGTGATTGTCTCACTTCAGGCCCTGAGAGATGGTGGTGCCCAGGAACCTGAATGACTCCACTGCTGTCACAATGCTGTTCATGATGGTAAGTGGCGGGAGTGCATGGGGTTTCTCCTAAAATCTACAAACATCTCTACTGTTTTGAGGGTGTTAAGCTCCAGGTTGTTATGACTGCACCAGACAGCTAGCTGCTGAACCTCGCTCCTGTATGCGGACTTGTCACCATCATCAATAAGGCCGATGACTGTATTGTCGTCTGCAAACTTCAGGAGCTTGACGGAGGGTCTGTAGAGATGCAGTCATTGGTGTACAGGGAGAAGAACAGTGGGGGAAAAACGGATCCCTGGGGGCACCAGTGCTGATAGTATGGCTGTTTAACATGAATTTCCTTAGTCTCACTAGCTGTTGCCTATCTGTCAGAAAGCTGCTGATCCACTGGAAGGTGGAGCTCAAAACAGAGGTCTGGAGGAGTGTTGGGATGATGGTGTTGAAGGCTGAACTAAAGTTTATGAACAGGATCCTCACATAAGTCCCTGGTTTGTCCAGATGTTGCAGGATGAAGTGCAGTCTAATGTTCACTGCATCGTCCACAGACCTGTTTACTTGGTAAGCAAACTGCAGGGGGTCCAGCAAGGGTCCAGTGATGTCCTTCAGATAAACCAACATCAGTTTCTCAAGTGACTTTATGACCACAGATGTTATGGCAATGGGTCTGTAGTCATTAGGACCAGTGATTTTTTTTTTTTTTTTTTGGGATGGAGATGATGGTGGAATGCAGGCATTTCACACAGTTCAAGAGATCTTTGAAAAGATGGACGCCAGCTGGTCTAAACAGGTTCTTAGACAGGCTATAAACACACCCTGGTCCAGGTGTGTCCCCATTCCTGTAGGGATCCTCTTTGGCCTGATGAAGCTGTTTGAGTCTTGCTGTGACTCACGGCTTCTCGTTGTTGTATGTTAAATGAGTCCTGGTAGAAATGCAGAAATCCTCACACAAGCTGATATTAGATGTTACAGAATCTGAGAGCTTTATCCAGGTCAGAGGCAGCAGCTACAAAAACACTCTAATCAGTGCAGTAAAAACAGCCTTGTGATGTCTGCTCTTTCATTGCTCCATGTTTTTACAGTCTTCACTACAGGCTTAGCAGATGGAAGTTTTTGCCTTTTAATATATATTTTTTAAGTGATCATATATTAAATTATACTCAATAGTTTATTCTCTTCATTCCATAGCATTTCTTTCGGTTGCACTGATTCTAGAAGAGTCTGTTTAAGTTTCTAACCAATCAGATTTCAGGTGTCACATCACGTGTTGCCGGGGTTAAAGGAATCGGCAGTGTGAGCGCCTGTGGTGTACAGCACATGCTGCTTCAAGATATTTCTTTAACCAATCAGATATCGAGTTGTTTAATTGCTTTGATTGGATGGTCAGAGCTCGTAGACCACATCTGTAGCAAATTGCACAAATACATTTGTGTGGATTTAATCAGTTTTTTCATTCCACTTTAACCCAGCCATTAGTGCTACACAAGCCAGGTGACTCTCAGTGTCGGTCTCAGGCCTGGATAAATGGGGAGGGTTGCGTTATGAAGGGCATCCAGCGTAAAACATGCTCCATATCAAATATGCGGATCACAAATCAGATTTTCATACCGGATCGGTTGAGGCCCGGGTTACCAACGACCGCCACAGGTATCATTAACAACAGGGTACCGGTGTAAATTGGGCAACTGGAGAAGGAGAGGTGGAAGACGTCTACAGAGACGGCAGGGAAAGGAGAAGTGGAGGAGAGTGGAGGTTCAGGTTGGTACTGTAAATGTTGGTACTATGACTGGTAAAGGGAGAAAGGGAGCTGATATGATGGAGAGGAGAAAGGTAGAGATGTTGTGTGTTCAGGAGACCAAGTGGAAAGGGAGTAAGAGCAGGAATATCGGAGGTGTCAAACTGTTCTGTCATGGTGTGGATGGAAAGAGAAATGGTGTAGGGGGGATTCTGAAGGAAGAGTACAGTAAGAGTGTAGTGGAGGTGAAGAGAGTTTCTGATAGGGTGATGATCGTGAAGCTGGAAGTTGAAGGGGTGAGATGATAAATGTCTTAAATGTGTTTATGTCTCAAATGTCTTAAATGTGTTTATGCTCCACAAGTGGGTTGTGAGATGAAGGAGAAGGAAAGATTCTGGAGTGAGTTAGATGAAGTGGTAGAAGGTGAATGTAGGAATGAAAGATTGGTGATTGGTGCAGACTTTAATGGGCATGTAGGTGATGGGAACAGAGGTGATGAGGAGGTGATGGGTAGGTATGGTTTTAAGGAGAGGAATGTGGAAGGGCAGATGGTGGTAGATTTAGCTAAAAGGATGGAAATGGCAGTGGTGAACACGTATTTTAAGAAGAAGGAGGATCATAGAGTGACGTATAAGAGTGGAGGAAGGTGCACACAGGTGGACTATGTTCTATGTAGGAGATGCAACCTGAAGGAGATTGGAGACTGTAAGGTGTTGGCAGGGGACAGTGTAGCTAGACAGCATCGGATGGTGGTCTGTAGGATGGTTTTGGAGGTGAAAAAGAGGAGGAGAGTGAGGACTGAAAGAAGAAGAAGATGGGGGAACCTGAAGAAGGAAGACTGTAGTGTGAAGTTCAGGAAAGAGGTCAGACAGGAGCTCGGTGGTGGTGAAGAGGTGCTGGATGATTGGGAAACTACAGCAGAAGTGATCATTGAGACAGCTAAAAAGTACTTGGTGTAACATCTGAAAATAGAAAGAAAGACAAAGAGACGTGGTGGTGGAATGAGGAAGTGCAGGAGAGCAGAAGAAGAAAGAGGTTGAAGAAACAGAATTGGGATCAACAGATTGATGAGGCTAAAGCCAAGGAAAAGGCAGGAGAGTGTGTTGAGAAGATGGAGGGAGTATTTTGAGCAGCTGATGAATGAGGAAAATTTAGGGACAGTGGCACTGAGTAAAAGACAGGAGGCGGAGCTGGAGGTAGCAGAGCTGAAGATGTTGAGATGTTCATTGGGAGTGATGATGATGGACAGGATTAGAAATTAGTTTATTAGAGGGACAGTGCATGTAGGACGTTTTGGAGACAAGGTGAGGGAGGTGAGATTGAGATGGTTTGGACATGTGCAGAGGAGGGACATGGGGTATATCAGTAGGAGAATGCTGAGGATGGAGACACCAGGAAGGAGGAAAAGAGGAAGACTAAGGAGGAGGTTCATGGATGTGGTGAGGGAAGACATGCAGGTAGTTGGTGTGAAAGAGGCAGATGTAGAGAACAGTGGGGTATGGAGACGGATGATCTGCTGTGTCGCCCTCTAATGGGAGCAGCCGAAAGAAAAAGAAGATTGAATTGGAATCTTGATGAAGAACCCACTGGGCTTTGGAGGATTTCTTTATTGACCAGAATACATGTTTAATATCATGTATCATCTCTGTCAGGATCTGGGGGATGTTCTGGGTAATGACCCCCATGTGTTTTCAGTTCCCACCAGGTTGTGTTATTGCTTCCAGGTGGAGTTTGTTAATGCAGTGTATAAATAGTAGAATTCATATTGTTAATCTTGGCATCAGATTCAGGTTTTCCCCACACCCAAGTTTGTTTGTCTTCCCAGTGCTTTCTTGTGTACTTTTTGTTAGCTTTGTCTCCTAAAAGTCTCTGGCGCATGTGCATTTTTGCAGATTTGGTTTCCTGTATTTTCTTATTGCAGATAAATCTTTTGCACTGCTTTCTCTTGACTGTTTGCACTGGTGTGTTGGATTAAAAAAAAATTGTTTTATTTCTTTTACATTTTTGCGAATTTTGCGGTATTTTTTCAGCAACAAAATCACCATGGATTTTCATCAGCTCTGCGTCTCTGAATGTGGGTTCACACTCACCCCTGTAGCAGACCACATGTGCTCACAGTCTCTTTATTAATGCTTCTCTTACTTACAGTATATATATATATATATATATATATATATATATATATATATATATACACACACACACACAGTGTTGGGCAGTAACGTGTTACCGGTAATGCGTTACTTTTGACAGTAACTAATACTGTAACGCGTTACTTTTAAAAATAAAGTAACTCCGTTAGCGTATGGTGCATTACCCCTTATTTTTTTTAATGAATTTGGGCTGAAGTGTAGACTACAGTCTGACCTGCTTACAGCAGCGTCGCATTGTAGAATTGGTGGATGAACCACTGTAAACACGAAGACGCACTGTGGGCGTGTCTTTGTTTATTCAGGTCTGTGCGGCAGTAATGGCGAGTCGAGGCGAGAGCAAGACGAGTTTCTCAAAGTGGAAATATGATCATTATTTCACTTTAGTTGAGTATAAAGACAAAAACTTTTTAGTCTAATGTAAGCTGTGTCTTTCTGGTTCGAAGCTCGTATCTACTGCGATAAACAGCAACTCCAATCTGTTGAAGCTCCTCCAGGACCTCCATGCCTGAGGAGCAAGAAGCTATGCGCTAACCCTGTGTTCTGTTCTACATTGTTGATAGTTCTCACACTTCAGCTGTGAAAGGAACATGTTTAAGAGCTCACTTTAGTGTTTGATTGTGAATCTATTATTCAGCTTGTTTTGTTCTTTATTTCAGAAATCCTTGTGATATATTCAGTTTGTGCTGCTCTGACTTTAATAAAATAGTGTTTAAAAATGACTCTGTGTTTAAATCAGTTTTGTGTGTGTAGACCATAAACGCATAAAAGGGGATTAATGAGAACATTAAAGAAGATTCTTTAAAAAAGTAACTAAAAAATTACTTTTAAAAGTAACGCATTACTTTTTGGTGTAAACAATCAACAAAGTAACTGAGTTACTTTTTAAATGAAGTAACGAGTAACTGTAACTAGTTACTATTTTTTAGTAACGAGCACAACACTGTGTGTGTGTGTGTGTGTGTGTGTGTGTGTGTGTGTGTGTATGTGTGTGTGTATATATATATATAGATATAGATATAGATAGATATATATATATATATATATATATATATATATATATATATACACACACACACACACACACACACACACACACACACACACACACACACACACACACACACACACACAGTGAGGAAAATAAGTATTTGAACACCCTGCTATTTTGCAAGTTCTCCCACTTAGAAATCATGGAGGGGTCTGAAATTGTCATCATAGGTGCATGTCCACTGTGAGAGACATAATCTAAAACAAAATCCAGAAATCACAATATATGATTATTAAACTATTTATTTGTATGATACAGCTAACCCAGCCATTAGGGAGGCACAAGCCAGTGCATTCTTAGTGCCGGTCCCAAGCCCGGGTAAATGGGGAGGGTTGTGTTAGGAAGGCCATCCAGCGTAAAACACGTGCCAAATCAAATATGCGGATCACAAATGAGAATTTCATACCGGATCGGTCGAGGCCCGGGTTAACAACGACCGCCACAGGTATCGTTAGCCGACAGGGTACCGTGGAAATTGGGCTACTGTTGGTCAAGGAGGAGAAGGAGAGGAGGAAGACGTCTACAGAGACGGCAGGAAAGGAGCAGTGTAGGAGAGTGGAGTTTCGGGTTGGTACTTTAAATGTTGGTACTATGACGGGTAAAGGGAGAGAGGTAGCTGATATGATGGAGAGGAGAAAGGTAGATATGTTGTGTGTTCAGGAGACCAAGTGGAAAGGGAGTAAGGCCAGGAACATTGGAGGTGGGTTTAAACTGTTTTATCATGGTGTGGATGGAAAGAGAAATGGTGTAGGGGTGATTCTGAAGGAAGAGTACAGTAAGAGTGTAGTGGAGGTGAAGAGAGTTTCTGATAGGGTGATGATCGTGAAGGTGGAAGTTGAAGGGATGATGATAAATGTCATCAGTGCCTATGCTCCACAAGTTGGCTGTGAGATGGAGGAGAAGGAAAGATTCTGGAGTGAATTAGATGAAGTGGTAGATGGTGTACCTAGGAAAGAACGGTTAGTGATTGGGGCGGACTTTAATGGGCATGTGGGTGAAGGGAACAGAGGTGATGAGGAGGTGATGGGTAGGTATGGTTTTAAGGAGAGGAATGTGGAAGGGCAGATGGTGGTAGATTTTGCTAAAAGGATGGAAATGGCAGTGGTGAACACTTATTTTAAAAGAAGGAGGATCATAGGGTGACGATAAGAGTGGAGGAAGGTGCACACAGGTGGACTATGTGCTATGCAGGAGATGCAACCTGAAGGAGATTGGCGACTGTAAGGTGTTGGCAGGGGACAGTGTAGCTAGACAGCATAGGATGGTGGTCTGTAGGATGGTTTTGGAGGCGAGGATGAAGAGGAGGAGAGTGAGGACTGAAAGAAGAATAAGATGGTGGAAACTGAAGGAGGAAGAGTGTAGTGTGAGGTTCAGGGAAGAGGTCAGAGAGAGGCTCAGTGGTGTTAAGGAGGTGTTGGATGATTGGGCAACTACTGCAGGAGTGATGAGGAGGCAGCTAGAAAAGTACTTGGTGTGACATCTGGAAATAGAAAGGAAGACAAGGAGACGTGGTGGTGGAATGAGGAAGTGCAGGAGAGCATAAGGAGAAAGAGGTTGGCAAAACAGAAGTGGGATAGACAGAGTGATGAGAAAAGTAGGCAGGAGTACAAGGAGATGCGGCAGCAGGTTAAGAGGATGTGGCGAAAGCCAAGGAAAAGGCATATGAGGAGCTGTATGAGAGGTTGGACACTAAGGAAGGAGAAAAGGATTTGTACCGATTGGCCAGGCAGAGGGACCGAGCTGGAAAGGATGTACTGCAAGTTAGAGCAGTAAAGGATGGAGAGGAAATGTGTTGACTAGTGAGGAGAGTGTGTTGAGAAGGTGGAGGGAGTATTTTGAGCAGCTGATGAATGAGGAAAATCAGAGAGAGAAGGTTGGATGATGTGGAGATGGTGAAGCAGGATGTAGATAAGATTAGTAAGGAGGAAGTGAGAGCAGCGATTAAGAGGATGAAGATTGGAAAGTCGGTTGGACCAGATGACATACCGGTGGAAGCGTGGAGATGTTTAGGAGAGATGGCAGTGGGGTTTTGACCAGATTGTTTAACAGGATTTTGGAAGGTGAGAAGATGCCTGAGGAATGGAGAAAGAGTGTGCTGGTACCGATCTTTAAGCATAAAGGAGATGTGCAGACCTGCAGTAACTACAGGGGTATTAAGTTGATCAGTCACACCATGAAGTTATGGGAAAGAGTAGTGGAAGCCAGGCTGAGAGAAGAGGTGACCATCTGTGAGCAACAGTATGGTTTCATGCCGAGGAAGAGCACCACAGATGCCTTATTTGCTTTGAGAATGTTGATGGAGAAGTATAGAGAAGGACAGAAGGAATTGCATTGTGTATTTGTGGATTTAGAGAAGGCATACGACAGGGTGCCAAGAGAGGAGTTGTGGTACTGTATGAGGAAGTCAGGTGTGTCGGAGAAGTATGTAAGGGTGGTGCAGGACATGTATGAGGACAGTGTGACGGCAGTGAAGTGTGCAGTAGGTACGACAGACTGGTTTAGAGTGAAGGTTGGACTGCATCAAGGATCGGCCCTGAGCCCTTTCCTGTTTGCAGTGGTGATGGACAGGTTGACGGACGAGGTCAGACAGGAGTCTCCTGGACTATGATGTTTGCGGATGATATTGTGATTTGTTGTGAGAGTAGGGAGCAGGTTGAGAAGAGCCTGGAGAGGTGGAGATATGCACTGGAGAGAAGGGAATGAAACTCAGTAGGAGTAAGACAGAGTACATGTGTGAATGAGAGGGAGGGCAGTGGAGTGGTGCGGTTGCAGGAGAAGAGCTTCAGAAGGTGGAGGAATTCAGGTACCTGGGTTCAACAGTGCAAAGTAATGGAGAGTGTGTTAGAGAAGTGAAGAAAAGAGTGCAGGCAGGGTGGAGTGGGTGGAGAAGAGTGACAGGAGTGATTTGTGATAGTAGGGTATCTGCAAAATTGAAAGGGAAAGTTTATAGGACTGTGGTGAGACCTGCGATGTTGTATGGTTTAGAGACAGTGGCATTGAGTAAAAGACAGGAGGTGGAGCTGGAGGTAGCAGAGCTAAAGATGTTGAGGTTTTCGTTGGGAGTGACGAGGATGGATAAGATTAGAAATGAGTTTATTAGAGGGACAGCGCATGTAGGATGTTTTGGTGACAAGGTGAGGAGGCGAGATTGAGATGGTTTGGACATGTGCAGAGGAGGGACATAAATTATATTGGTAGAAGAATGCTGAGGATGGAGCCACCAGGTAGGAGGAAAAGAGGAAGGCCAAAAGGAGGTTCATGGATGTGGTGAGGAAGACATGCAGGTAGTTGGTGTAAAGAGGCAGATGTAGAGGACAGGGTGGTGTGGAGACGGATGATCCGCTGTGGCGACCCCTAATGGGAGCAGCCGAAAGAAGAAGAAGAAGAAGAAGATTTGTATGATACAGCTGCAAATAAGTATTTGAACACCTGAGAAAGTCAATGTTAATATTTGGTACAGTAGCCTTTGTTTGCAATTACAGAGGTCAAACGTTTCCTGTAGTTTTCACCAGGTTTGCACACACTGCAGGAGGATTTTGGCCCACTCCTCCACACAGATCTTCTCTAGATCAGTCAGGTTTCTGGCCTGTCGCTGAGAAACACGGAGTTTGAGCTCCTCAAAGATTCTCTATTGGGTTTAGGTCTGGAGACTGGCTAGGCCACGCCAGAACCTTGATATGCTTCCTACAGAGCCACTCCTTGGTTATCCTGGCTGTGTGCTTGGTCATTGTCATGTTGGAAGACCCAGCCTCGACCCATCTTCAATGCTCTAACTGAGGAAGGAGGTTGTTCCCAAAATCTCGCAATACATGGCCCCGGTCATCCTCTCCTTAATACAGTGCAGTCGCCCTGTCCCATGTGCAGAAAAACACCCCAAAGCATGATGCTACCACCCCCATGCTTCACAGTAGGGATGGTGTTCTTGGGATGGTACTCATCATTCTTCTTCCTCCAAACACGTTTAGTGGAATTATGACCCAAAAGTTCTATTTTGGTCTCATCTGACCACATGACTTTCTCCCATGACTCCTCTGGATCATCCAAATGGTCATTGGCAAACTTAAGACGTGCCTGGACATGTGCTGGTTTAAGCAGGGGAACCTTCTGTGCCATGCATGATTTCAAACCATGACGTCTTAGTGTATTACCAACAGTAACCTTGGAAGCGGTGGTCCCAGCTCTTTTCAGGTCATTGACCAGCTCCTCCCGTGTAGTTCTGGGCTGATTTCTCACCTTCCTTAGGATCATTGAGACCCCACGGTGAGATCTTGCATGGAGCCCCAGTCCGAGGAGATTGACAGTCATGTTTAGCTTCTTCCATTTTCTAATGATTGCTCCAACAGTGGACCTTTTTCACCAAGCTGCTTGGCAATTTCCCGTAGCCCTTTCCAGCCTTGTGGAGGTGTACAATTTTGTCTCTAGTGTCTTTGGACAGCTCTTTGGTCTTAGCCATGTTAGTAGTTGGATTCTTACTGATTGTATGGGGTGGACAGGTGTCTTTATGCAGCTAACGACCTCAAACAGGTGCATCTAATTTAGGATAATAAATGTAGTGGAGGTGGACATTTTAAAGGCAGACTAACAGGTCTTTGAGGGTCAGAATTCTAGCTGATAGACAGGTGTTCAAATACTTATTTGCAGCTGTATCATACAAATAAATAGTTTAAAAATCATATATTGTGATTTCTGGATTTTTTTTTTTAGATTATGTCTCTCACAGTGGACATGCACCTACGATGACAATTTCAGACCCCTCCATGATTTCTAAGTGGGAGAACTTGCAAAATAGCAGTGTGTTCAAATACTTATTTTCCTCACTGTATTAGTAATTGGACACAGAAATAATAAATAATAAAAATGAAACATTTACCCCAAAGAGTGTCTCCATTATAAACTCTGTGAACTTCGTAAAGAACTAAGGTGGTCATATTTTTGGGTGAAATGTTCCCCCGTCTCAGATTTTTCACGTTGAGAGTAGTTTCTCTATCATACTGAAAAGCTATAGAAAATTATCTCCAATGATGTTTGAGCTATAAGTCTCAGATCTCAGCTTTTGGAGTGTGATGGGCGAACAGACCATGTACTTGTGCTCATGGCTTGACCTCTATAAACAATGATGTGCATTTGTGGAAAATCTGAAAATAAAAAAAGCCTGAAGGTTCTGTACCGCTTTATTGTAAAATTCACTTATCTTATTATCTTCAAATTTACACTTTTAATAAGTGATACTGAAATGTTCTTCCTCAGTAGCAGACTTGCAGTGAGGAGGTGTGGCCTAAAATTTTCCCAAAGCAGCTCACGGAGATAGAGTTTATCAAAACTCCCTGAGACTTTATGAGGAAGAAACTTTGAGAGGAACCAGACTCAAAAGGGAACCTCATCCTCAACACTGAATGTCCTTCATCACAGTTCCATCAGTGTTGAGGTTATAAAGGGTTCAGTGATAAACATGGAACATGTGAAGTTTGAGTTTGTCTTTTTTGTCATTTGTAAATTTAGCATTTACTGTAATTTTATTGTAGAAACCGTTTCAGTGTAAATGGTGTGTATGAGCTGATGGTGATATGATGATGTAGATGTACACATGGAGTTTAACTGAAGATCAGGATTATTAACTCACACACACACACACACACACACACACACACACACACTGGGCCAAATCTTTGATTGTTTTATTGTAAAGCTACACACACTAAATGCAGTACACACACCGTACACACACACTGTACCCATTACACACAGTACACTATTCAAAATGAAGTTGTGTGTATAAGATGTGTGTGTCTATTAGTTGTGTGTCTGTGCGTGTATGTGTTTGTATTTGGTGTGTGTGTGTGGTTATTCTGTCATGTTATTCTGATGGCGTCTTGTCTCTCGGAGATCTGAAACGTGGTGATCTGCGTGCTGATCTTCATCAGAAGGTTCTAAAGCCAGAACACACTCTGCCTGCGTCTGCGTCTGCGTGGTTTCCTCACACTGTGCTGGAGTGTGTGTTTCAGTCTGGAGCATGTTAATTCCCTCAGCTTCTCTCTCATGTGTGTTCTCAGCAGATGATGTGTGTGTCCTGCAGCAGCAGCAGAGTCTTTTCTCTCCTCCTCGATTCTTCTTCTGTTTTTGTGCAGCTGGAGGCCAAACGCTGACCGTCTGCATCTTATAATCAGCCCAGGCCTCCTCCACGTCCTCATCAGTCACCCTGATCCAACACAAATACACAATTACACACAATTACACCCTGATCCAACACAAATACACAATTACACACAATTACACCCTGATCCAACACAAATACACAATTACACACAATTACACCCTGATCCAACACAAATACACAATTACATACAATTACACACAATTACACCTGATCCAACACAAATACACAATTACACAATTACACCTGATCCAACACAAATACACAATTACATACAATTACACACAATTACACCTGATCCAACACAAATACACAATTACATACAATTACACACAATTACACCCTGATCCAACACAAATACACAATTACACACAATTCCACCCTGATCCAACACAATTACACATAATTACACCTAATCCAGCACAAACACACTATTACACACAATTACACACAATTACACCCTGATCCTACACAATTACACACAATTAAACACAATTACACCTGATCCAACACAATCACACAATTACACCTGATCCAACACAATTACACAATTAAACACAATTGCACACTGATAATACACAATTACACACAATTAAACACAATTACACCTGATCCAACACTAATACACCATTACACACAATTACACTGATCCAACACAAATACACAATTACACACAATTACACTGATCCAACACAAATACACAATTACACAATTACACCTGATCCAACACAAATACACAATTACACACAATTACACCTGATCCAACACAAATACACAATTGCACAGACAATTACACCTGATCCAACACAAATACACAATTACATACAATTACACACAATTACACCTGATCCAACACAAATATGCAATTACACCTGATCCAACACATATACACAAACACACAATTACACCATGATCCAACACATATACACAAACACACAATTACACCATGATCCAACACAAACACACAATTACACCATGATCCAACACAAACACACAATTACACCATGATCCAACACAAACACACAATTACACCATGATCCAACACAAATACACAAACACACAATTACACCTGATCCAACACATATACACAAACACACAATTGCACCATGATCCAACACAAACACACTATTACACACAATTACACATTGATCCAACTAAACACACAATTACACCCTAATCCAGCACAAACACACTATTACACACAATTACGCATTGATCCAACAAAAACACATAATTACACCCTAATACCTGAACTCCTCCACCTTCTCCACCTCTTCTCCCTGCATCTGCACCCCTCCACTGCCCTCCCTCTCATTCACACACATGTACTCTCTTACTCCTACTGACTTTCATTCTCCTTCTCTCCAGCGTGTACCTCCACCTCACTAGGCACCTCTCCAGGCCCACTCAAACAGGAAAGGGCTCAGAGCCGATCCTTGATGAAGTCCAACCTCCACCTTGAACCAGTCTGTCGTTCCTACTGCACACTTCACTGCTGTCACACTGTCCTCATACATGTCCTGCACCACCCTCACATACTTCTCTGACACACCAGACTTCTTCATACAATACCACAACTCCTCTCTCCACCCTGTCGTACGCTTTCTCTAAATCCACAAACACACAATGCAACTCCTTCTGACCTTCTCTATACTTCTCCATCAACATTCTCAAAGCATTGATCCAAGGAACATAATACATGCAATTACACCTCCTCCAACAGTGACGTCTCGTCCGTCAGTCATGTGTCTAGTCGTCTAGATGTATTTTTCTTGTCAGAAAGAAATGATGTGAGAGACTTATTTTTATTTATTAGGGCTGTCAATTGATTAAAATATTTAATCGCAATTAATTGCATGATTGTCATGAGGTAACTCGTGATTAATCACAACCTAATCGCACATTAAATTAAATTAATACTTTTCAAGTTTTTAATCCTCTAATCAACATGGACAAATATTAATGCTTTATGCAAATGTATGTTTATTATTATAAGTGAAACCAAACTCATAGAGCATGAAGACAAAATATTCTTGTAAATGTTTCAAAGTAATTTTTGTGTTTTAAATCATCAGGACACCAAAAGGAACAATTGCCAGATGTGTGCGTAATGACAGATTTTGGTGCTTATTTGAGAGAGGAATCAGTGTGATGTAGATAATAGTGTCCTCCACTCACACCTTCTCCTGGTATGCAAACTGAAGAGAGTCGAGGACATGGTGGGCCTCATGTGGTGTAGCAACACCTGATCCATGGTCTTCATTATGTGAGATGTTAGGGCGACTGGCCTGAAGTCATTCAGCTCTCCTGGGCGTGGTTTCTTTGAAACTTGTATAATGCAGGATGTTTTTCACAGCTGAGGGACCCTCTCCTGTTTCAGGCTCAGGTTATAAATGCGCTGTAGAGGGTCTCCCAGCTCCAATGCGCAGGTCTTCAGTAGAGTTCAGTACAGTTGGTTCCAGGTAGCGAGAGAGTGGAATTGGGGGTGGTAGGGGTGCAGTGTACTGAAGTGTGAATGAGTTGGGGTGGTCAAACCTGTTGAAGTAGTTCAGCTGGTTCGCTCTTTCCACATATCCTGGCGTGGTGTTACCCCGCTTTGAGCTGCATCCAGTGATTATCTTCATCCTGTCCCACACCTCGTTCATGCTGTTATTCTGCAACATCTTGTCCAGCTTTCTCTTGTACTGTTCCTTCACTTCCCTCTGCACTCTTAAGCTTCCGCTGGTTACCATCTTTAAAGGCCTTCTTCTTCTGGTTTAGAACAGTACATCCTGGTCTGGATTACTGAAACAGTCTCTCAGGAGACTACATCAAGAATGAGTGTGTGGTTGTGGGTAGTCTCCTCACTCCTGGTTTGTATTGAGGCTGAAGCAGAGTAAGGCTATGGTTTGCTTTCCCCAGTGCAGGCAACGGGGTGGGCACATTGGCCTACAGGAAATAAATAGTCCTATTCCCTCTGGTGTTACAGTCCACATACTGGGAGAAAGCAGGTGAATAAAAGGAGTGCCGTTAAAATTAATTTGCGTTAGTGCTTTATTACCAGCCCTAATACATTCCTTTAAAACATGTACTCAGAAACCATTACTGTTCAAATTCATGTTCTTCCATCAGACACACAGCTGGGGGCGTGGCTTAACAGGTGAAGGCGGAGTTAATCTTTCCATAATGCACTGTATTAAGTTAGAGTGTGTGTGTGTGTGTGTGTGTGTGTGTGTGTGTGTGTGTGAGTGAGGTGATGGTGATGATGTAATGATGTGGCATGCAGACGGAGTGTAACTGAAGATCAGGATTATACACACGCACACACACACACACACACACACACACACACACACACACACACATATATGCATGTACACTGGACTGAGTAGTGACACTTCATTAACCAGTGGACTGACTGTGTGTTCTCTAAGAGAGTGTGGTGTTAGAAATCAGACAGGCATCAGAAACAGGAAATGACCTCATGTCGTAGGTGGAGCCCATGAAGATGGGCCGTGCCGGAGTGAATGCTTGACCTGGAGCTTTATTTGTCCAGTATTTATCCTTCTGCAGAGGAGGAAGGTTCTGGTGCATGTCATCCACAGCAAGCATCGACACCTGAGACAGAACACAGAGATGTTTTACACATCAGAACTGAACCTCTTTCACATCCTCATCCTCTCCCTCGTCTTCGTCATCCTTTTCCTCTTCTTTAACCTCATTTTCTTTCTGATCCTCTTCCACATCCTATATCTCATCATCTTCATCATCTTCCTCATACTCTTCCTCAGCCGTTCCCTCCTCATCTTCTTCTTCTTCATTACCCTCCTCATCTTAATCATTTCCCTCATCTTCATCTTCTTTCTTATTCTCTTCCTCATTCTTATTATATGCTCTGATTTACTACATTAATATGCAAATTAGCTCATTATGTTCACTTCCTGTGCTGTTCCATGTTTGAGATTTTAGTTAATATAAAAATAAAATATTTCTGGATAATATGATTTTTTTAAAACTGAGTGAAAGTATCACATTTACACCAGTATAGCATGCATGCTAATGTGTGTGTGTGTGTGTGTGTGTGTGTGTGTGTGTGTGTGTGTGTGTGTGTGTGTGATTGAGTGTGATGTTTAATAAACCTGAATGTTACGATCAATCAGCTGATTAGTTTCAAAGTCATCATCGTCTTCACCAAACGGGTTGATGATCAGTTCTCCGACCTGAACACACACCGTTATCACCATAACAACCATCTCAACAAAATACCCACAATGCACTGAGGTGCATAAACATGACCTGAGACATGATGAAAGGGGTGTGGTTTGTGACATGCCCACAGTAACATCTGCTCAGTGAAGTCTCACCTTCAGCCAGCCAGCATAGAAGAAGAACTCGAGCAGAGTGAAGACTGGCACATACAGATCCACATGGACCTTCAGATCATCTGCTTTTTCAGGCTTCACAAACTGACGTCCAATCAGACAGAAAGCAAAGAAGGAGTACACGGCTATCGTAACCACCTACACAAACACACAAACACATTATACACAAAATAGATTACACACACACACAAGTTCCAGAAGGACAACCATCACTGCAGCCCTGAACTGATCTAAACTTTATAGCAGAGTATCCAGACAGAAGCCTCTCCTCCGTGCAAAACCCATGAAAGCCCACTGAAGGTCTCTCAGACTGTGAGGAACAAGATTCTCTAGTTTGATGAAACCAAAATTGAACTGTTTGGCCTTAATTCTAAAATTTATGAAGGAAATCAACCACTGCTCATCACCTACACATAACCCTGCACTTACATACAATTTTTGAAGGAACTAAGCAAAGATCTTCTGGCTTCTCAAATCCTTCTGTCTCTTCATGTAATCTCTCTTAGCCTTTTTTCCCATGTTGGAGTTTTGGCTTTTTTGGCTGCAGTTCTTTCAAACAGCAGATGGTGTACCTGGGTTCCAGTGGTTTCCTCTAGTTCTGTGCTGATGGAACTGCTAGACATATTCTAATGTTGAAGAGAAGTAAACATGATGTGTCTTTCACCTGCTGCATTAAGTTTCTTTAGTCAAACACTGTGTCTATTCTCTGCAACATCACCCGTTTCTTCTTCAAAATAGCTTTAAGAGCAGATCTTAAAAACCCAGTCTACTTTGAGATCTTTGCCTGGGCGAGACCTTGCTGATGCATTAGATCTACCTTGTGTCCTGTTTCTGTGCTCAGTCTTGCCATGGTGCAGAAACATGGTCTTCCACAAACTAGCAGAGTTTGGCTCCTCACCCAGTTTGAAGTTCCTA